>NW_024734230.1:17500-21704 GCF_018991925.1 Homarus americanus | reverse complement strand
AGCAGCAGCATCATGATGTTGCGCCTATTGTAAGTCCGGAACCGGGTTATTCGGCTGTTCGCGAACAGTCAGGTTTTAACCTTGCCTAACAAACGATCAAACAACTTCCACTCTCGAGGTGCGGTACGGTGACTGTCCTATCGTCCGCGCTTGTATGCTGGATTGCACTATTTCACTATATTAAGGGGAGAGGGTGCCTTCACACACATATTCGATGTGAAATATCTTCCGCCCCCCAGCGGAGCGCTTCGGCGCCTCTGCGAAGCAAAACGCGGCATTCAAAAACAACAACCAAAATTGCCGTCGATTTCCTCTCCCTGCCCTGCAATGGCTGGAGCAGAAGGAGAGCGAGAGAGAGAATAGTCTCATTGGGTCAGAGGAATGGCAGTGGAGCGGGCTAATGGCGAGTAGGCTCGCGATCTATCAATTACACTAGCCAGGTCGCTCTCCCTATTGAACATTATTACTCTCTCACGTCGCCACTGCGGTTTCCGCGACAGCAGCAGCATCATCATGATGTTGCATCCACCAATTAGTCCGGAACCGGGTTATTCGGCTGTCTGCGAACAGTCCGGTTTTAACCTTACCCAACATCCACTCTCGAGGTGCGGTACGGTGAATGTCCTATCGTCCGACCTTGTATGCTGGATTGCACTATTTCACTATATTAAGGGGAGAGGGTGCCTTCACACACATATTCGGTGTGAAATATCTTCCGCCCCCCAGCGGAGCGCTTCGGCGCCTCTGCGAAGCAAAGCGCGGCATTCAAAAACAACAACCAAAATTGCCGTCGCTTCCCTGCCCTGCAATGGCTGGAGCAGAAGGAGAGAGAGAGAGATTTTAGTCTCATTGGATCAGAGGAATGGCAGTGGAGCGGGCTTATGGCGAGTAGGCTCGCGCTCTATCAATTACACTTGCCAGGTCTCTCTTCCGTTTGGACATTATTTACTCCGTCTCTCTCTCTCTCTCTCGGCGCACACGTCGCCACCCTACTAGTTTCCGTCACAGCATATGCTGCGGCCTTTCAGTCCGGAACGGGGCTCCCCTTCGCCTTGCTGTCTGCCCAACTTACCGGACTTGCGTTGGCTGATCACCCCGTCTTCGCGTCTGTGCCGGCCTTCAATGCAGCGCCCAACCGTCTCTTGACCGAGATTCATTGCACTATTCCACGCGCAAACGGCTACCCTAAATGTGCATAGACAACGCTCATGGTTCAACACGACCAGGGCGCAGTCTGGGAGCCGAGTATACTAAAAAGAGAGTTTAGCAGCCAAAACTCGTCAAAGCACACGTTGGGTTACCCCATCACCTAACAACGATGATGGCGGTTCCCACCCGTGAAATACACAACCTAACCAATATTGGGCGACGATGGCGCTCATGAGCCCACGTCCCCACAAACAGTAAGAGAAAGAGAGAGAGGAGGAGATGGGCCAATGTCTTATGCCTCGCTGGGGCAAAGAGAAGAGAAGAGGAGCGGATAAGGGAGGAGATTGGCCAACGTGCGGTCCCTCGCCCAATGTCGGCTGCCTCGCTGGAGCTGGGTAAAGAGGAGAGGAGCGGATAAGGGAGGAGATTGGCACACACGGTGGCGCTGCCGGCGCCGAGGATAGCGAGAGAAGGTGCAGTTTGATCTGATCATCTGGTTTGCTATTTCTCTAAGGCCAACGTGCGGTCCCTCGCCCAATGTCGGCTGCCTCGCTGGGGCAAAGAGAAGAGGAGAGGATAAGGGAGGAGATTGGCACACACGGTGGCGCTGCCGGCGCCGAGGATAGCGAGAGAAGGTGCAGTTTGATCTGATCATCTGGTTTGCTATTTCTCTAAGGCCAACGTGCGGTCCCTCGCCCAATGTCTTCTGCCTCGCTGGGGCAAAGAGAAGAGGAGCGGATAAGGAGGAGATTCGCCAACGTGCGGTCCCTCGCCCAATGTCGGCTGCCTCGCTGGAGCTGGGGCAAAGAGGAGCGGATAAGGGAGGAGATTGGCACACACGGTGGCGCTGCCGGCGCCGAGGATAGCAAGAGAAGGTGCAGTTAGATCTGATCATCTGGTTTGCTATTTCTCTAAGGCCAACGTGCGGTCCCTCGCCCAATGTCTTCTGCCTCTCTCTCAATCTCACTATTTTGGCCGCCGTGATAGGCGCCGCCAACAGCAGCAGCTACCTGCTTGATCCTGCCAGTAGTCATATGCTTGTCTCAAAGATTAAGCCATGCATGTGTAAGTACAAGCCGATTTAAGGCGAAACCGCGAATGGCTCATTAAATCAGCTATGTTTCATTGGATCTGTAAACCCACTTACTTGGATAACTGTGGCAATTCTAGAGCCAATACATGCAATTGGTCTCTGACCGCAAGGGAAGAGCGCTTTTATTAGTTCAAAACTGGTCGGGCCCCGGTCCGTAACCCACCTGTGGTGAATCTGAATAACTTCGGGCTGAGCGCACGGTCTCCGCACCGGCGCCACTTCTTTCAAGTGTCTGCCTTATCAGCTTTCGATTGTAGGTTATGCGCCTACAATGGCTATAACGGGTAACGGGGAATCAGGGTTCGATTCCGGAGAGGGAGCCTGAGAAACGGCTACCACATCTAAGGAAGGCAGCAGGCACGCAAATTACCCACTCCTGGCACGGGGAGGTAGTGACGAAAAATAACGATGTGAGTCTCATCCGAGGCCTCGCAATCGGAATGAGTACACTTTAAACTTTTTAACGAGCATCCATTGAGGCAAGTCTGGTGCCAGCAGTCATGTAATTCCAGCTCCAATAGCGATATTAAAGTTGTTGCGTTAAAAAAGCTCGCCAGAAGTTGGGATCTCAGTTCGACTGACGGTGCACCGCCCGGTGTTTACTGTCACGCCCGAACAGCGCCTCGCTGGCTCGCCGCACGGGATGCTCTTTTGTCGAGTGTCCTGAGGCCGGAGAGCTTACGGAAAATTAGAGTGCTCAGGAGCAGGCTATTTGAATGGCCCGAATGGTGATGCATGGAATAATGGAATAGGACCCCGGTTCTATTTTGTTATTGGTTTTGAACCAGAGGTATGATCAACGGAACAGGCGGGCATTCAGATATGACGCTAGAGGGTGAAATTTTGACCGCCGCAAGACTTAACCACTGCAAAGCATTTGCCAAGGATGTTTTCATTAATCAAGAATGAAAGTTAGAGGTTCGAAGGCGATCAGATACCGCCCTAGTTCTAACCATAAACGATGCCAACTAGCGATCCGTCGGCGTTATTCCCATGGCTCGGCGGACAGCTTCCGGGAAACCAAAGTCTTTGGGTTCCGGGGAAAGTATGGTTGCAAAGCTGAAACTTAAAGGAATTGACGGAAGGGCACCACCAGGAGTGGAGCCTGCGGCTTAATTTGACTCAACACGGGAAACCTCACCAGGCCCAGACACCGGAAGGATTGACAGATTGAGAGCTCTTTCTCGATTCGGTGGGTGGTGGTGCATGGCCGTTCTTAGTTGGTGGACCGATTTGTCTGGTTAATTCCGATAACGAACGGTTCCCTGCCCGCTCAAGTAGGTCGACGGATCTCCAGAAAATGGTGTCCAGTTCGCAACTTCTTCAGATAGGATAAGCGGCAATTCTAGCCGCACGAGATTGAGCAATAACAGGTCTGTGATGCCCTTAGATGTTCTCAATGACGCTACACTGAAGGGGATCAACGAGTTTTCCTCCGAGAGGAGCGGCAACCCGTTCAAAGCCTTTCTTGATAGGGATTGGGGCTTGCAATTGTTTCCCATGAACGAGGAATTCCCAGTAAGTGCAAGTCATCAGCTTGCGCTGACTACGCCCCTGCCCTTTGTACACACCGCCCGTCGCTACTACCGATTGAATGATTTAGTGAGGCCTTCGGACTGGCGCTCTTGGATTGTCGGCCCCGTTGCCCGCGAGGGTTTTCTGGGGTCGTCGCCTCGAGCTGACGGAAAGATGTCCAAACTTGATCATTTAGAGGAAGTAAAAGTCGTAACAAGGTTTCCGTAGGTGAACCTGCGGAAGGATCATTAACAGAGAGAAAGAGAACGGGGCGCTCTTAAAACTACTACTACTCTCCTGATTTGGGCGGTCTCGGGCTCTGCTCTGGCAACTCCAGCAGCGAAAGAGGACAATCCCGGCCCCCGCACCAAAAATAGGTACCACCACGCTGTAGGTGGACCACACTCGGGCGAGAGCGCGAAGACCGGAGGAGGAGGACGGACGGGG
>NW_024734230.1:0-10000 GCF_018991925.1 Homarus americanus | reverse complement strand
AACCTAACCTTAGTACAAAGTCTATTGGTGTCCTCAATTTTATAGAGCACACTCCGAAGTCAATAAGAGACAAAGAAATAATCCAAGCAGCTACCACTATCTAGCCTAAACTGTTTAGCCTGACGTAGAGTTTTTAATAAATCTGGTGATAAGGGAACCAATAATAACCCCCTCTTTAACCTGGGATAATGCAATCAAATGATAATTGCTAACTATTCTCAGAGATAATGCAATCAAATGGTTAGTTGCTAACCGGGGGCTGCGCCCCCGGACCCCCTGTGTTAGATACTGTATTTGGTCATGATGAATTGTTTATTAGACTATAAGAAATCCTCTTCCTTCTTGTATTGGCAAGGAGAGTTTGCTTTAACTTAGGTATGCTAGCCTAAGTAAAAATAGACACGGAGCTGCGAAGACCTGATTCTTTTGCTGCATGTTTGAGTCTGCAACTTTGTTGTGATAAGACACTCAATCCTAGTGATTGTACTTACTCAACATAGTGACGGTGTAATTACCATCACAGATTGTACGGGAAATTCCAACTTTGGAAAAAACAAATATTTGGCCTACCCAAATTTTGACTACTACCCGTGCGTCTACGTCCTGGATTGGCCAATCAGTGGTGCCCCACGGTGGCGTGATACATGCACGTTTACTGCGGTGCTCTGATTGGCCGACCGAACGTGGCGTGGTAGGTAGGCTGTTTCTACTCTCTAAGTCCTCTTCTTTCCTTTTTTCATCCCCCTCATGCACTCCGTTCTTTGAACGGGAGGCGGGACTTCGCGATACGGTCGATCCGGCAAGGGAACCTGTGATAGTGCAGGGCACCCCTTGTCCGGGGGTCACCGGTAGGTGGCAACTTTTTTAGATATTACTATAGTCACAGGTAACCTGCGCAGAGCCCGACGCCCGTCCAAGAGGGGCGGGGTCACTGCTCTCAGGCAGGAGCCCTGGTGTTATAGGTAGGATTAGATGTAATCAAGAAGATGACAACTACATTAGAATAAAACATAGAGATAAGGGACACTCTATTTGAAGGGGAAAAGTGGCAGAAATCACTTACAACAAACTGCAAGTCCCACTAACTAGAATATTCAGCACCAATGAAGGTTTTAAAGTAATCTGTAAAGATGACTTTGATTCAGATAAAATCCTTTCAAAAGAAGCAAGAGATATATTTTACAATGAAGGCCTTATTGTTGTCATGCCACCAGAACAAAAAGCAAAAAGATCAGTTTTTGTTCGTCAAGTCGATCAAGAGATCGGGAGGAAGACCTGAAAGAAGAACTGGAACGCCAAAATAGGTGGATGAAGATTGAAGAAGTCATTAAGATAAAGGACTATACTCATGTTTGAAGAAGTGTCAATGGCTGAGAAAGTTTTACAACAGGGCTTTCTAATATTCAACATGTCAGTCACACCACATCAAATAAAGAAGGAGACATTCATCAGTCTGCAAACTTGCTTCTCCTGCTAAAAATATGAAGAACACACAACGAGAGACTGTCCGGAAAAAGAAAAAAGTACTGCTCAGATTGTGCAGGCGACGACCATACCTACACTGAATGTAAGAATACACATGTTGGCTGTCTCAACTGTAAGAGAAACGGGAATGCATACATAGGACATAGGACGTTAGCAATGGCATGCCCAATAAAAAAACACATGATAAAGTACAAGGAACAAGAAACAAGGAAAAAGGAACAAGACAAGAAGGATACGACATAACACGAAATAGCAAAGAGAGTGGTCCAAGAGGCTCATAGACCAGAATCCACAGTATTAAAACCCAAGTGAGCCAACACATGATAAGGTAATGATTAGTATGATCCATGCATTATTTGCACAATATCATTGCACCCGGATCAAGGAAGAATGAGGAATTAAGGAAAAATGCTTAAATTGAATAACCTACCAGAGATGATATTTCCAGAGAATCCACAATCCGAAAAACTATTTCAGACAACATATGCAAGCCGGTAATCCGAGAGAAAAGACTACATCAAGACGAACAAAGTTTTGAGCAAGGAGCAACAGCTGATACACAAGGAACACAAGCGACTGATAGAGATCCCAGACAAATGACTAGAAGTGACAAAGAGAAGATAGAAATAACAAAAGGACAGACAAAGGAGTAGGAGGAGAGAAGATAAGATGGAAACTGATCACAATATACAACCTGAATCTGCTGAAGAAATTGGATTAAAAGTTATCACTACAACAAAACATGGAATCCCAACATCGAGACCAACAGGAGGGACAATAGTAAAAAACTGTGAAGGAGGAATATACAAGTGGACATATCAAGAAAAATCCCTAAGTGAAGATTATGTCTGGTCACTAATTACTACGGACAAACTAAAGATTACGGCCAAAGACTTTAAAATAGTAGACCCGTCAGAGTATAGAAGAGTCAGAAGCGGGAAACAGGATGATAGGTCTCCACTCCAACTGACTGCCACAAACCAAGTATAAGAAATAATGGACAATAGACAAACAGTAAGAACTTTAAGAATAATACAACACAACGTAAGAAACTGGAAGACCGAGAGAATTAACCTAAGTAATATATATCGCGAAATTGACCCTGACATTATACTAATAAACACGGTGAGACAGAAAACAACAACATAAAACTCTTTAACTATTATGTAAACCAAAGAAATAAATCGGGCGAGAAAAATGACGGAGTAGCTATAGCGGTTAAAAGAAACTTAAAATTTAAACTAATTGATGACTTCCAGGATGAATTTCTAGCAATAAAAATAAATACAACTCAAGGAGACGTAATTATTGCTACTACTTATCTCCCACCGAGACGACCCTACTTACCTATAGAAGACCTATTAAAATTGGCTAACAATAGTCATCCGATGTACATTTTAGGAGACTTTAACGCCAGACATAGGTTTTTTGATAATACAAATAATAACGTCGTGGGAAACGCCCTTAATCAATTAATAAATTTAGGGAAAATCAATCATCTGGGTCCTAACTTTCCAACCTGGAGAAATCACAATACACAATCGACACCAGACAAAATTTCTTACCAACAACAAAGCCTTTTTCTACTACTCATATATCATAGGACTCCTTACAGGCAGTGACCATCTGCCAATTATACTAACACCGTCAATAAGCCCTCCCATATGATAGCTCAACAAAAAAGAGACTGAAAATGGAGTAAAACAGACTGGGACAGCTTCAAAGACGACTCCTAAGTAATCACGATCCTGACGGCATAAGGAAAAAAACAACAAGAGCATATAGACTCAGAAATGGACAGACTGCATCATGGGCCAAAAAAATTTCTTCCATAACCAAACACACTCCTACTTCACACTTTAGAACATTACCCAACAACAGACTACTAGAAGAAGTTAAATTAATCCAGACCTATTACAATGAAATAAACAGGTATATGGAAAGACACGGCAGTAACAGATGGCTATATACGACACAGATAGCACTACAGATAAAATTAAGAGACGCATGTAAGGAAGCAAACAATAAAAAATGGAATGATATTATAATGGCGGCTGACATGACTAAAGACACAAAAACATTTTGGACTTCCATAAACAAGATGATGGGGCACAACAAGCAAAAAACACCATACATTAAAGACCAAAATGGAACAAAACTGCACGAGGAAAATGAACAAGAGTCAGCATTCAAAAGGGAATGGGTAAAAGTTTTTAAAATATCAGATGAGAAAAATGAAGATTTTGATAGTGAACACGAAGAAAGGATAGAAGACGAAATGGGAAGACAAATACATAGAATCACCCCAAGGCAATATATAGACTAGGTAAATTATTACCTAATAATCAAATAATAAACTACGGGGAGAAATGATGCAATTGTCTGAGGAAATTTATGAAAAAGCCCTGGGCTCACAGGTATTACACGAAATATGATCATGAATCTACCTGAAAAACATTTTAAATAATAATCTATTAAACATTTATAACGCATGCTTAATAACCGGTTACTTTCCAGACAAACTAAAATATGCTATAATGATATTTATTCCCAAGGAGGGTAAGGACAATAAGGAAATATTATACTACAGGCCAATATCTTTATTAGAAATTACCGGGAAACTACTGGAAAAAAATTTAAATTCAAGACTTATAACCTTTTTAACACAACATGGGAAAACTAACAACAGACAACATGGATTTATGCCCAATAGAAATACCCTAACTGCAATAGCTACAATAACGGAAATAATTGCAATAGAAAAAAAGCAAGGGGAACCAGATCAATATAATTTTAAGGGATGTTTCTAAGGCTTTTGATAAAGTTTGGCATTTAGGCTTAAAATATAAAATATTAAAATTGGGACTTAACGAATACTTGCTAAGAATATTGTGTAACTATCCAGATGATAGGAGAGCACAAATTCAAATTGGAAACTTTATGGGAACTATGTTTAATCTTGAGAGTGGAGTACATCAAGGAGGATGCCTTTCTCCAACACTATATACAATTTATACTCTCCAGACACACCTCAACCTACCCCCTTTAGTGAATATATGTACGTTTGCTGATGATATTACTCAAATAGTATCATACCCAGAAAAATCAACTCAATTTATGGCACTATACACGGTAAGAGCGATAAAAAACATAAATGATTTTGAGAAAAAATGGAAAATCAGGACAAATAAGAACAAATTCAAGATAATACCAATAGCCAAGATTAAAACAAGTCCAGTAATAGTCGACCAGGAACTATACCCATACGACACTGAAGGTAGGATGCTTGGATTAAAACTAACAAAAAGAGGATATATAACATACTTAAAAGATAAAGAACGACAGGCAAGAATAAGATTATCAAAAATAAAACGCTTTAAGAACCTTAGCATTAATAACAAAAGAAAGATTTATATTGCCCTTGTCAAATCAATTATGGACTACCCACCCATCCCATTGAACACCCTTAGTAAAACGTGCATTAAAAGGTTACAAACAGTACAAAATATGGCCCTCAGATTTATATATAACATAAAATATACAGACCACATCAATAATGAACAGCTACACAAGAGAGCAAACCTCTTAGCAATCAATGTAGATATACACAACAAAGCTGTAAATATTTGGAAAAAAGTGACTGAACTTAACACAGAAACATATCAAAACTGGATAAATAATATAGACAACGAAGGATTCCAAGAACACAGTTGGTTTAAATCAGCCAGGAAGAAAGTAATTGAACCATCTCCTGCCCCAATATACATATAAAACATTAATAGAGAGAATAAAAGATGAGAGTGACCTACCAGCTCCACAAGAACCTGATAGGCCTCTCCATACAGTGTACCTTTAGACTAACATAACTAATATTTAACATTTAACATTTAACATTTAACATTGAACTAACATCTTAGCAAAAAAAAAAAAAAAAAAATATGTGACTACCCTCCCAGCTACACAAGGACCTGGGCGGGCTCACTAACTCCATCGAAAAAAAAGAAAAAAAAGGAAAAAAATAATAATACTAATGTGATTACCCTCCCAGCTACATCAGCTAGGAAGAAGTAATTGAACCACCTCCTGCCTCAATATACACATATACACATAAAACATTAATAGAGAAAATAAAAGATGAGAGTGACCTACCAGCTCCACTAAGAACCTGGCAGGCCTCTCCATGCAGTGTACCTTTAGACTAACATAACTAACACTTAACTAACACCTTAGCCAAAAAAAAAAATGTGACTACCCTCCCAGTTACACAAGGACCTGGGCGGGATCACTAACTCCAACAATAAATAAAAATAATAATAATAAGCAGCACTATATAAATAAAACCATTATTAATACAAAGGTCTGACGACCTAAGGAGCAGAACAAAGACAAAACACCAATAAGAAAGATGAAGCGACTATTGGAGCCCAGACTTTTCTACTCCTTACTGTATTTCAGTTTCAATTCACTTTTTCTTCAATTCCTAATAATCTTCTTTTCACCTCTTAACTAATGACTTCGTATCATGTATTATCATGTCCACTTGCCTCTGAAGATGTCTTGAATAAAGACGAAAAGCTAAGGTACTCCGTTGTTTCCATTTTCGCGTGATTTATCAATTTTAGACTCATATCCCGAGCTCCAGTGGAAATGCAGCAGCTACTCTCCAGACGCACCAGGTGATCACCTCCTTCGCGCCCGCGCTACGGAGGTCTTTGGAGGGGGGGTGTGTTACGAACCCCGCCACCCAGCACTACGAACCACGCCCTCTATTGTCTTGATCTACCTACCCAGCACCACGAGCAACGCCATCTAGGGACGAGACACGAGTATGACTCGTCTTAGTTACCACTCCGGTGTTTCCCTTCTCCATATCCTGGTTGTTGCGTCACTTCCTCCAAGTCTTCTTTGTGAGCTCCAATTCGAGGAGAGAGCACTACACTCTGGGAAGTGACCACAGGATCATCTATCCTCTAAACCAACGGCACAGTGACTACCTACCGTCTTCTACAATACTCAGCCTTACTCGTCAGCCATCTCAGCTCCTCACTTAAGTATTTGTAATCTTGTATTGCCTCCCCCACGTCCACCTTGCTTCACGATTGTTTTATGTTTTATTAATATGTATATACTGTTAATGTTTAGGTTAAGTTTGGTTAAGGGTAATTTATAAGCTGAATATTTTGTTAAGGAATTTATGGTACTTTATTATACACAACAAAAACTCGCATCCTTTGTCTACCCTTTTATAGTCCGATTGTCTTTGTTTTTTTATTGTTGTTGCCTGTTGGGATCTGGGTAGACTTTTAACTATATTCTAAATCCCCAACTCATAACACAAAATTGTCCAGCTTGTACATGCCATTACTCAAATTCATGTTGAATGCTTCGGTATGTTTAACAAAACTAGATTCTATGATGTTTCTACTATCAATTGAATTACATGGTAGTTCTATAAAAAGTTTTCTTAGTAATGTTTAGGCATTTGTCTTTGAAAGATTTAGGGTATTTAAGGTTTGAGCCAATATTATATATATATTTGTATTCTTCATCTATGAATTCCGGACTGCAAATTCTCAAGGCACGTAAAAACAGTCCGGAATTCATTGATGAGGAATACAAATATATATATAGTACAAATCGAAACCCGCCCGCATTGCAGAATATTTTAATATTACCATTTCACAAAAATTTCTCACACATTCCTTCACAACTAAAAACCTGGAACGTCAATGTGGCATTTAAAACTCATGCACTGTTAAACAAATGTTAATCAAGAACTCACAACAACACAATTGGTTTGCATTACTTGGCTGCTTGCAAGGAATGTAATATGTTTTACTTAGGCCAGACAGGTAAAGATCTTGCAACTAGAATTAACAGCACAAATACAGTGTTAGGACAGGCCAGGAATCCAATGCTCTGTTTGTTCATTTGAGGGATAACAAGCATTGCATTGACTGGGATAATGCCTCCTCAATATTACCATGTAATTCAATTGATAGTAGGAACATCATAGAATCTAGTCTTATTAAACATACCGAAGCATTCAACATGAATTTGAGTAATGGCATGTACAAGCTGGACAATTTTGCAATTAAGAAGATTTGTAACCAGGTGAGAAGGTTGGGTCACCTTACCATCTGACCTGACCACCAACCGTTGTGTGCTATTTAAAGATTAGTAGGGTCATTACCTAATACCTGACCATTGTGGACCTGGTCTCACCCTCCTCTGTATATATACACCTTGGTTTGTATTTCTCTTTAGTCTGTATTCACCCCTGAAGATGTGAATTACACGAAAGCGCTTGGGAACTTCGTGTTTTCTTCTTTCCTTGTGGTTATCAGCATATATCTAGATCACGCGCACCTACAGTGATTTACTTATATATATATATATGTAATATTCAGAAATTTCAGAGTAATTTCAAATGCCCCGCCATGAGTGATACTGAGCGTTCAAGGTCATCTGAGGGGAGGGAGCGCTGCCTGCTCGTAGCGAGAGATTGCGGAACTAGGCCTATATGATATTAAATGTAATTTACCGAATTAATAATGATGCGATTCATGAAGTTAAGGGACTATTATTGAATTTGAAATTATTATAGATCGTTTAGCAGTCTGAATAATGTTACGGGTGTCCCAAGGAGTTATTAGTTAGGCGGAAAATATATCACGTAGGCCCAAGCTAGCGCCTTGGGGAGACGCGATGCTGGCTAGGCCAGTCCCGGAGAGCACTCACACAGACAAGACGTTCCGAGCGTCCATCAGAAATAGTCACGTGGCCTAGTCACCTGTGCTGCGCTATTGCAGTATAACAAGTAAGTCTCATTCGATCTCAGACAGGGTTAGATAGGGCAGTGGTAAAGTTAACTAGAGCTAACAGTGAGTTCATTTCAGGGTTTCCGTCAGAACCCACTTGACTGGAGTTGATTGGAGTTGACTGGAGTTGATTGGAGTTGACCGGAGTTGACTGCGAGAGATTGACTGCCGTTTGAGACTGCCGTTGATGATTGAGGGTGGCGATTGTCGCCATTGGACCGATCAGTGTAGGCCTGTCACTGTTTAGCGGGGTAGCAAAGGATCTCTTGAGTGAACGAGTGCTCCCGACAACTAAAACGACACGGGACCAGCATCAGCAGTGGGTGATCAGTTCTTACCACTCCGGTGCACAACCCCACATGTCCCGAGCAGCTAGTGAAACCCTCTTGCTAACGGGAAGCTAAAGTTTCTCTCAACTGTACAAGGTCTGATTGGCTCACTCCCTTCCGCTTTATGGACGCACTGGGAGTACACTGAGGCTATCTGAGTAAACTAATGGTCACACACTGAGACCGTGAGTCTAGGTCTCTAGGAGATACCTAGAGGAACAATTTCCCTCCCTTATTACGGGTGTAGTTAACACCATTCCTCAGACTGATATTATCTTGACGTGTGTAGTTTAATAGTTTCTAAATAATTTTGATAATATTGTTTGAATGTTTGTGCCATTAAGTGGAACCAGAGTGATACTGTGATTTGATTCTTTTAATGCCTCTAATTGTTCTTCATAATTCTGATCTCAGGTATAACCTTGTTCCCCAGAGTAGTGGGTAGGTTAGGTTAGGAAGTGTACATCTGTTGGGGTGCTATAATTTTGTTGAGTACCCTTAAGGCCTATTCATTGTAGAGTATTTAATTTCTTAAATTTTATTACCATTTCCTCAGTGACTGATATTATTTTGTTGAAAGCCCTTAAGGCCTATTCATTGTAGAGTATTTAATTTCTTATATTTTATTACCATTCCTCAGTGACTGATATTATTTTGTTGAAAACCCTTAAGGCCTGTTCATTGTGGAGTATTTAATTTCTTATTTTTTAGTACCATTTCCTAAGTGACTGATATTATTTTGTGAAAGCCTTAAGGCCTGTTCATGTGGGCGAGCAACATTTCTTGATACTTCAAATTTATTGTTGCCTGTGTTTCTAATAATTTCTATATCATGTATAACTTTTATTCCCCAGAGTAGTGTTTTAAGTTTAAGTTAAGAGGTGCGCATATTTGTGTACCATTATTTGATTGTGTTTGTAGTGTTGGAGGGAATATAAGTGTCTAAATTTTACAGTGTGTCTCATTCATCCCAGTCACAGACGCTATCCTTCCACGGGTCACGGACAATTCATTTTGTTTAGTAGATTTAAGTGTTCTTGTGCTGGTTCGGGATTTTTCTCAAAGGGGCGCTTCCACTGCCATTACCATCTATTAAATTTTAATAAACCCCAAGTCAAGTGAGAAATTAAAGTCCAGTAAATTCCGACCGGTTACAAATGGTAGCAGAGCGTAGTTTTTAATGTCGTGACTGATAGTACTGTGGTTGGGATAATGAACGCTATCATGTGTTGGTTAGTAATGGTAGGGATTGAACTCGCACTGATGCTCATCCTCGTGCCCGGACTGAGTTGGTTAGGCTTGACAGTAGAGATGTGTATGAGGAGGAAGAGAGATGGCCGCGGGACCTTGGTACAGCTGAGAGAG
>NW_024734229.1:0-23164 GCF_018991925.1 Homarus americanus | reverse complement strand
GGGGAGTTCCAATAATTATAATAATAATAATGAAAATAATGTTACCTCAAATATGAGTAAATATTCAGTGTGTGTCTGTAATAACAGTTATGCTTTGTGCTGTCTTTCATAAAATAATTATAGCCCTACCTACTTGCCATACCATACCATTTACGTTGTAGAAAACATGTGATCACGCTCCCTATCTCAACAACACCGCTGATCATTTAACAGTGTACTCGCAGTTCAGTCTTAGTTACCAAGAAAATGCTTGTAACGTAAAAAAAAGATATGCATATCTACAAATAATATCATTCCACTACATTTTTCAACTTGTGCATTGATTGGTGTCTATCTTTAAAAATAAATAATTACAATGTTCTTAAAATGTTCGCAAATAAAAAAATATGCTTTTGTCTAAATGTATACATTCCACTGTAATTTAAGTGAAAATGCCTTTGTGTAGTAGTAGTGAAGAATGCAATTTCACTGTAGTTTTAATTGTAAATATTTTATGCCTACAAGTTATATATTTATAATCACTACAAATAGTACACCTTCTTTCATTTGCAATTGAACAATTGACCACTTGCCTTTAACAATCAAGATTTTGGAATGACAAATTTCTATTTGCTTTCAACTATTTTCCGAATCCATTCAACAATCAGTTATTTTGATTTGACAATTTACAAAACCTTTCAACAGCCACATATCTCCGATTGCTTTCAACAGTCAACCAAACTTTTCAACAATGCGACTGAAACAATCATCATTGAAAAGAATTTATTCAACAATCTTTAAAATCAGTAACAGCCATGAATATTTAATTTTTGAGTATACTTACACAAATATCAACAACACAATGAATTCTGGTATAAACATATGTAATTATGTAATGTCTTTAGTCTTTAGTATGTAGTAGTTACATAAAACATACGATTGCTTAAAAAGAAACAAAGAAAAAAGGGCCTTATACTAATAGCTAAATACATTGGTGTCATGATACTCCCACGAAGCAATTCAAAGTAAAGGCCTCGTACACCTTGGTGGGTTGTTTCTGCCTGGCTGTAAGGTAGGGATGGAGGTAGGTGAGGATGGGAGGGGTAGTGGGATTGGGGAGAGGAGTGTCATATCAGCATCCCGTTGACTTGCCTTCCTCCTCTGCCTCACGAATAGTAACCTGTCAGGTAAAAAAGAACCCATGAGTGTATAGAAGGTTTTTGTGAATTGTTTCAAGTGGAACAAACGGTAAGGCAGTAGGTTATACTCTATTACTGTAGACCTACTGTATATCAATTGAAGATGTCTCGGCGCTCAATACATTGAACCAAGTAGGTGTTGACATGGTTATAGTTCTGCGACACAACATGTTCCGTGACACTAGGCAGTGCAAATTCCATGCCAACTTGCAAAATGTTCTCCCTCAGTGCATTGAGAGTCACTCCTTCTTGCCTGGCGTGGGCCGCGTTGCACCGTGGAGCTTCACGGTGGAGGTACTGCTTCAGGTATGATTTAAACACAGAGAAACAGTTTTCTATGGGGTTCAAGCAAGGAGAGTATGGAGGGAGAAATTTAAAATTCAGCTCGGGATAGACTGCTGCGATACCGTTGTGAATTGGAGCGTTGTCTAGAACAAATATGGATCTTGCGTCTCCGATTATTGCTGCAAGTGATGCGATGAAATCACTGAATACTTCCTTCGTCACTGAACCATAGTGAATTTCGTGATAGAGTATTCCACAGTGTTCAGCTATCGCAGCAATCACTGTCGTGTTTCTGCCACGCTGTCCACCAACGGCGCGATGCACACGCTCCCCGCATCTTGCCCTGCCGTACGTCCTCTTGGTCCACAGATTGAACCCTGGAAATGAAACATCAGTGTATATAGTCATACTGTAATGTAATTAAACATTAACACAAGGAAAGTTGTACGATGCATCAAACTGAGATCAATATTAAGTACTCACTCGTTACATACAGTTTACTTAAGTAATTATGTAGTACATACTACAGATAGTTGATAAGTGGTTACATAATTACATACCTGTCTCATCAATGTATACTAGTTGCTGCTGTAGACCCGTCGCCAGCATCCACATAGCGTACGCGTGTCTCGCCTCCTTTACTGCGGGAGAATTTCTTTCTGCTGGGGAGTCACGGGACATTTTCAGTGATATCAGCTCTCCCTCCAAATAACGCGAAAGCGTTACCTCACTGAAATGTGGTTTCGTAGGAAATATATCCATGACCTCCTCCTTTATCTCTCTCAAGGTCATCATAGGGCTTGCTTCAAGCAGCATCACTATTAGATCCAGAGTTTCATTGTCGATGATCTTGTGTCTGCCTCCTGTGTGAGCCGCTTCAACCCTGTTTTCGCGTTGGTATACTCGCACAATGGAGTATGCCGTGGTGCACTGAAATCCAAGGGCTGCTGCAACTACGAGGAAATCTTGTTCGGCTCTGTAGGCCTCGATAATGCGCTCGCGATCTGTAGCACTTGTTATTCGGTGCCTCCGTGGCATGCTGGAGGGCTCGGCGACGAACTGTATACGGGAGAAGCTGCACACTCGTAATGAAAATACTGAGTGTGTAGCACACCATCTCGACTCGGTGATTCGTTACTTGCTTCAAAAGTTCGTATTAGATCAACTAGTCTTCGATCTACGAAAAACACCAAAACATAAACTTTTTGCATAGTTATGATGTTTTAAAGATTGTTACTTAGTTTTGTAAAATGTTGAAAGTATTAGTGAATTGTCAATGAAGAATGAGACGATTGTTGAAAGCAAGTAAACATTGTCACGTGTTGAACGACTGTTGAAAAGTTTTGGACGATTGTTGAACGGAAAGTAAAGATTGTTATTAATCAAGTGTAAGAATGTTGATTCCATTCGAAGATGTTGAAACCAAAAGTAACATTGTTCAATCGCGCTGAAAAAGGTTGTTGGTTGGTCATTTATGGCTGCTGCATTCTTACATCTGGGTTCCCCATCCCATCCTGGTCCTTCACATCCCATCCTGGTCCTCCACATTATATCCTGGTCCTCCACATCCCATCCTGGTCCTTCACATCCCATCCTGGTCCTCCACATCACGTCCTTGTCCTTCACATCACACCCTGGTCCTCCACATCACATCTTGGTCCTCCACATCACGGCTTGTCCTTCACATCACACCCTGGTCCTCCACATCACATCTTGGTCCTCCACATCACGGCCTGGTCCTCCACACACCTGTCCCACATCACGCCATGGTCCTCCCACATCACGGCCTGGTCCCCCTGGTCCCGTCCATGTCCCACATCCCATCCTGGGTCCTCCACACCACGGCCTTGCCCCCGCCACATCACGCCATGGTCCCTCCACATCACGTCCTGTCCTTCACATCACATCTCAGTCCCCACATCACGTCCTGGTCCTCCACATCCCGGGTCCTGGTCCCTCCACACGCCATCCTGGCCTCCACATGATCACGGCTTTGTCTCCAAGACACGCCATGGTCTCACATCACGCCCTGCCTCACATCACATCTTTGGTCCTCCACATCACGCCTGGTCTCCACATCACGGCCTGGTCCTCCGCCACGCTGTTCTGGTCCTCCACATCACGTCCTGGTCCTCCACATCACGTCCTCTGTCCTTCACATCACGGCTATCCTCCACACATCTTGGTCCTCCACATCACGGCCTGGTCCTCCACATCACGGCCTGGTCCTCCACATCACGCCATGGTCCTCCACATCACGTCCTTGTCCTTCACATCACATCTTGGTCCTCCACATCACGTCCTGGTCCTCCACATCACGCCATGGTCCTCCACATCACGTCCTTGTCCTTCACATCACATCCTGGTCCTCCACATCACGCCATGGTCCTCCACATCCCGTCCTGGTCCTCCACATCCCGTCCTGGTCCCCCACATCACATCCCGGGTCCCCACATCACGCCCTGGTCCTCCACATCCCGTCCTGGGTCCTCCACACCATCCTGGTCCCACACGCCTGGTCCTCCACATCACGCCAGGTCCTCCACATCACGTCCTTGTCCTTCACATCACATCTTGGTCCTCCACATCACGGGCTGGTCCTCCACATCACGGCCTGGTCCTCCACATCACATCTTGGTCCTCCACATCAAGTCCTGGTCCTCCACATCACGTCCTTGTCCTTCACATCACGTCCTGGTCCTCCACATCACATCCTGGTCCTCCACATCACATCTTGGTCCTCCACATCACGTCCTGGTCCTCCACATCACGTCCTGGTCCTCCACATCACGCCCTGGTCCTCCACATCACGTCCTTGTCCTTCACATCACATCCTGGTCCTCCACATCCCGTCCTGGTCCTCCACATCCCGTCCTGGTCCCCCACATCACGTAGTATGTAAGTATATAAAAATTAAACCTCACAAAATAATCTGATAACAATGAAATTCCTTTTTTTTTCCAAATTAAAAATAATATACCACAGCAAAAATTAAAAAAATAAAAGCCTCTATTGGTTGTCATTCACCGGCTTTATTGTTTTATGTCTGGAAATTTTTCTTATGACTAAAAGAATCAACTTACTTTCCAAGGACCCCAATGTTGCCATCAATCATACGGAGATACAAATGTCATCTCCAATAATTAGTAACGTCATCTGTTCATATTTGGTAGAAAGCGTTAAGAGAGTAGTGAGAACCTGATCTACTTGTTCTAAGGTTAGTTTGTGTTCATCATCCTTATATCAGTGTTTTTGTTATTTTGTTCTGAGGGTTTATAAATGGTTCTGATTGTCTGTTTATTTATTAACTGACCAGCAACAAGGAAGATTAAGTTCTTTTTAATAGATCGATTATTTAGGTGATATTTTACACTATTATTACAGTTGGTATATTTTGTAATCCTGTATCCATTTTGCACACTGATAATACTATTTTTATGTCATATATTGGTTACGCAGCCTCGCATCAAATAAATCAAACTTTGACTTTCATATATATTTTCACAGTTCGGCATATCGTTGTATACCAGAAAACCCCATGAATTTGACACTCAATATGTCACTGTCAATACTATGTTTCATAAAGGTTCGCTTTGATTGCAACAAACACTGAAATGAAGTGAAATGTCCAGCAATATTCAACACATGACACAACACAACGCGGCACAACACAGCGCAACACAACAGTCAATAAAGCTTGTTTCAACGCACCATCAGACACTTTCAGCCGCTTTAATTTTCTGCACCGCCAGTGAGGTTATGGTAAATGGCCAAGTTGTGTGTGTATCATTCAGTCGTTTAATCCGTACAACTATACGCTCATAGCACCGTGTGTGTGTGTGTGGGAGGGGGGGGAAGGGGGTACCAACATCCATATTCTCGTGATTCATAATAGAATATATTATAATTATCTGGGACCACTCAAATACACACACACACACACACACACACACACACACACACACACACATATATATATATATATATATATATATATATATATATGTGTTTCCTATAAAAAGGTCCCCTGCCCCTTATTGAGTATATATATATAGAGAGAGAGTATATATATGTGTATATAGAAAGTATATATATATATATATATATATATATATAAAACACACTGAAGGAGGTTAAAACAACAGCCCAGGTCCAATCACATCGCTTCTGATAAAAAAAAAGCAATCTCATTAACGAAAAATAAAACACACCGACCGTCGTAACTAACTTGTGAGAACTTTGTAAGAGTTTAACCCACAAAAACACCAGCTGAGAGGAATCATATGAAGAAAATACAATAACTACAATACAACAATTAAAATTAATCTCTTTAGAAACTCGTAATATTTTTTTTTCATTATTTATCATCTAATTCGTCTCTATATGGTGAAGAGCTTGACCTTCCTCCCATTAAGACTTATGGAAGTAAAAACGTGTGTATTAGGGTTGTGGGAGCCGTGTGTGGGAGAGATAGAGTTGTGGGAGCCGTGTGTGGGAGAGATAGGGTTGTGGGAGCCGTGTGTGGGAGAGATATGGTTGTGGGAGCCGTGTGTGGGAGAGATAGGGTTGTGGGAGCCGTGTGTAGGAGAGATAGGGTTGTGGGAGCCGTGTGTGGGAGAGATAGGGTTGTGGACACAGACCACAGGTGACCCCTCCCCTCCCCATCGCACTTCGTTTGCTCATTCACCTTCTTGAGATGTAAACACAACTTTCTTAAGTCTGGAGAAGCCTCGAAAGTTATACGGAAAAAGAAAAATTGGCCAGGATGCACACCCTCTCTTATCCCCTCTTTACTAAACTTGAAGGCGCGTCCTGGTCTATGTGTTAAAGTTGAGTATTCATTTTCCGATCGTTAGTGTGAACATAACATTAAATTATATTATACTACATATCGCTTGCTAAGGGCTTGGAGAGGTTAGAGCTTAGGTTAGGTTGCGTTAGGTCAGCTATAGTAAGGGTTAGGTTAGGCTAAGTGTATAGTTAGGTGTACAGATATGTTTTAAGGTTAGGTGTTAAATGGTAGGAATGAAATGAAGCCCGACATACAGTACGTCTCACTGGCACGTATCAGCTAGAATACCGTAAGCATAGCCACGCCATGATGGTGTAGGACAAGCCGCTATTTTCTGTGTCTCCTCAACCCGTCTGTGTTATCAACTGCCTTCCTCTTTCTGTGTGTGCGTGTGTTTGTCCTCCTGGTTGAAGCATTATAAAGGCTGAGAGAGGCAACTGACGCTGAGTATTGTATAGTCTAATGAGTGCGTCTTAACTCTGTGGGTTGTTGGATCTGGTCAACACTTTCCACATAAAGGCTAAAGTGACGTGATCAGTATTTAATTAACCCACAACACCTGAGTGACTCCCACAACACCTGAGTGACACCCATACCACCTGAGTAACACCCATACCACCTGAGTGACACCCACAATACCTCAGTGACACCCACACCACCTCAGTGACACCCATACCACCTCAGTGACACCCACAACACCTCAGTGACACCCACACCACCTGAGTGACACCCACAGCACCTCAGTGACACCCACAACACCTCAGTGACACCCACACCCACACCACCTGAGTGACACCCACAGCACTGCACACCCACAACACCTCAGGCAGACACCCACACCACCTGAGGACACCCACAGCACCTCAGTGACAACCTGCACAACACTAGTGACACTCCACAACACCTGAGTGACTCCCACAACATCTGAGTGACACCCATACCACCTGAGTGACACCCATACCACCTGAGTGACACCCACAACACCTCAGTGACACCCACACCACCTCAGTGACACCCACACCACCTCAGTAACTCCCACAACACCTGAGTGACACCCACAACACCTGAGTGACACCCACAACACCTCAGTGACACCCACAACACCTCAGTGACACCCACACCACCTGAGTGACACCCACAACACCTCAGTGACACCCACACCACCTGAGTGACACCCACAGCACCTCAGTGACACCCACAACACCTCAGTGACACCCACAACACCTGAGTGACACCCACAACACCTGAGTGACACCCACAACACCTGAGAGACACCCACATCACCTGCCAACATCTCCACCAAGAGGCTGTAGGGAGGTTCAGACTCTCAACGTAAAGTTCATTTCCTGAAAATTTTTGGCGTAACTTAAGTAAAGTAAATATACGGGAACTTCACACTCAGCTAAATGGGTCAATTGAATCGCTCAATTACGCGGTTTAGTTGTATGGTTCAGCTACTGACTGCTTCATCCGTACGGTTCAGTTCCAACCATTCACCGTAACTCACTACAGTACTACAATCATACAACGTTGAAGGATGCAAAAACTACAACAATACATAACTAACTCAAAACTATAATCATACAAACTTTACGGAGACAAACTACAACTACAATCCTACAACTACGGAGAAAATACATCTAATATTTTTTTTACACTGAGAATAATGAACACCAACCATAATAATTATAACTCACTTAAATTTTTTTTTTCTAACATGACGTTGGCGTAATAAGTAATTATGAGAGAGAGAACTTTTTAAACCTACCTCAGGCTGAGTTGGGATTAGTTAGTTACACTGCTTCTGCGGTTTGTGTTGTCTTAAGATTACAAGATTAGCTTAACTAAATTATTAAAATATATACAGAAGGGTTATGACACTTTATTATACAGCAAAATATAAAGAGGAGTAGAGACAGACTCGAGACGACAATGAATACGTCGAGATAATTTTAAGAGAATATGGCAGTGTAGGACGATGGTCACTCTGTTATCTTTCACTTTGGCACTACATTATGTCTTTACTCTACGGTTTCTTTTTAAATTTGTTTAGATGTAAATATATAATATAATTGTAGGGCAATGAACGAACAGACAATTCAATGCGAAATGCAAAAATAACTTTAACAACTCAATTAATTTTAATGCTGTATTCCTGTTTTATCTTTCACTTATTAAACACAAGTATGAACACCAGTTGTGTTTATTGGTAGAATTCTATTTTTGTTTCCAATTCCTTAATAAAAAGATAAAGATTCAAATAAACTACAAACTGCTACGATATTAACTGTGTGTGTGTGTGTGTGTGTGTGTGTGTGTCGAAGGATATGTGATTAATATAATATGCAGGTAACATAAATATTACTGAGCATAAGACAGTGGTTGTGTCCTCGGTGGTAGTAATGCCATTGATCCTCTCAACTTAGACAAAGATGTTTGTGTATGTTTAGCTTCTCGAGCTGATAAACCTCGAGGGTCTGAGCCTCCAACATTTTGGATCCACGTTATATGAGTTGGTACGAGTTTACTCGAAATAAATGAGTACTTTTTTTACGTTTAAAAACCAAAGGATGAGTTCGCTCTTAACCTAAGCCGGAAAATATTTATTGTGTTACCTCACCATTATATATGAAATAATGGTAATTTTTCTCTTGTTTTCTTCTGTTTATCGTTCATTTACTGTCTCAATTCTTTTTTTTTTTTCATTTCCTTCTGCCGGAGGAGGACAGGAACTTCCAGGTCAAGATAGACTTAGTCAGCGTCAGGGACAATGAATGTAATCTTAAACTTTCCTCACCAACAACAACACTGCGGCAAAGTTTCGTATTTTCATTTCATTTTATTATAAGCAACTTCCTGGCAGCCCTGTGGCCCCGAGGAGGGTATTACATGAGGGTATTACACTGGTTTGTTGTGAATATGTACATAATAATGTATATATACGTGTATTGGTGCGTTCGATAAGCCAGTAGTTGGCGAACTGTCGCCAACCACGGGGAGTGAACTGTGACATTGTCTCACTGTAGTGCATTAGGGTAGACCACATTTTTGGTTTTGGCATTAGCAGCAAGTATGTACAGATATTTGCCAGTTCCCACTCTGGAGCATCCAACATAGAACTGTCCATGAGAGAAGCCAGGAAACACCAGGTTTAGGCCAACCATCTTTAGGGACTGTCCCTGGCTTTTGCAGATGGTCATGGCAAAGCTCACTTTAACCGGGAACTGAAGTCGCTTGAACTCAAATGGCAGGCCAGTGGTGATGAGAGGTATCCTTGGTATAAACACGTCCTCTCCTTTAGCTTTCCCTGTCAGTATTGTAGCTTCCAGTACATGTGGCATCATGTTCTTCACCACCAGTCTTGTGCCATTGCAGAGCCTTGGTGGTTCAAGATTTCTTAAGAGCATTATAGGAGTTCCAATCTTGAGAGTGAGGTGGTGAGGAGGCATTCCAGCGGGCTCCAAAGAATTAAGGAATTCTGCAGGGTACTAGACTGCTTGGTCCTGGTCCTTGGTCCTTACTGTATCAACAGACTTGAATGAGGTCTCACTACCTGGAAGCTGTCTGAGTAGAGTCATGTTGATTTCAGCCACTGTTTCATTCTTTGGTGCCAGAATTGCGCGTTCACGCAGCCACTTGTGATCCTTGTAGTGGTAGATAATGCTTGGGTACTTTACAACATTTCCACATCCTTGAGGAATGATTATTTGTCCTTTTGAGTCAACTGGGAAAGTTCCATTCCCAATCTGTAGTAGAAGGTTTGCAAACCGTCCAGCATCCTGATCTCCTTGTAGATGTACTCTCATGTTTGAGGATAGGGTAAGTGTCTGAACACTTCTCCAAAGGTATGATGCCTTGAGGCACGCATTCAATTCATCAGCTGGAGTGCTTCGAGGAATGACAGGTAAGGTCTGGCGAAAATCTCCAGCATTGTAATGCCACACATGAGCTGGTCATTTTCTCGTATGTCTTGCAAGGTCCTGTCCAATGCTTCAAACGCTAACTTGTGAGACATAGTGCATTCATCCCAGACTATGTGCGCGAGGTTGAGAGGCAGTTTAAAAGTTGAGTGTGCAGTACGTCCTCCTTCTAGTAGTGTTGCAGCAATGCCTGAGGACACTACAGCAAGAGCAATTTTCCCCCGATGACGTACTTTGGCCAACAGAAGGTTGATCAGGAATGTTTTTCCGGTCCCGCCAGGTGCATCGAAAAAAATCATACCTCCCTGCTCCGCTTGTATCGCTTCCAAGATCTGTTCATAAGTATTTGCTTGATCAGGCACCAGGTGAGGCTCATTTTCTTCAACAAAATTCACCACTTCAACTGAGTAGTCTGTCTCTCTGAGCAACTCCCTGTTTGCAGCTACTGGTTCTTCTCGGTTTGGGGAAGGCAATCCAAAATCTGTCAGGGTTTTCCGCCTAGCTCCATCACTTTGTCTTCCAGCATGATCAGAGCCCTGTTGAACATGTCATCCATGAACTCAATCTCTTGACCAGGATGTTCTCTTCTTGCTTGATGAAGCAGATCCTCTGAAAGACTTTCTTGGTGGTTTTCCCAGAGCTGGCATGGGTTTGAAAGTCCACATGTAGCAATCATGATGGCAAACAGGTTCCTCATTCTCATTGGCGATTGAGTAGCTGCTGCCTCTTCTAATATGTCATTCCAGTGACCATCATCTTCCAGTATGCCAAGGAGATATCACGCTTCCTAATAGGTTCTGCAGACTTGTCCATTCACTGTCTTGAGTGCTGCATATGATGTTGGGCCACAGATGTGGTGCAAAAGTAGTCTCAAACAATAGCATTCAAAGTTGTTGGGGTGAACCTTGTAGACACGTCCCAAAGCATTGCCTGACTTTATCCCTGGATATCCTTCAACATCGGATCCTTGAGCTCTTCTCTGGAACTTTTTCATTGAAGTCTGCCATATGTAGAACTTGGGTACGTCAACATACAGGAGGATTTGAGCAAACTCATCTTCCTGTGAAAGCTTGAAGAATCAGCAGGATTTGCCATTTGACTTTGGAAGGACTCTTCTGTGAAGTATACTCTTTGTCCATTTTCCAGGTGAACAGCCAGATGAACTACTGTTGGACATCGTTCGTGAATGGAAAAACTAAAAATTCTCCTTAGGGCTTCACATTGATTTTAGCGCTGTGAAATATGTTACGTTTGGCATACCTCGTTAGAATGGACTACCTACCTACCTACCTTGTTAGAATGGACAGCCTAGAAAAGTTAGAGATCAAAGAAAAGTAAGCTGTAATGAGCGAGAGCATAATAATAAAATTAGCTATAATACTTGGGATGGGATACGACTTTTCAACCTCTGTGTGATATAGCGGATGCAGAGAAAAGTAAGCCATAATGAAAGAGAACCTAAGGATCAAAATAGCTGTAAATCATAGGAGGGAATACGACTTTTCTACGTTAGTCTCTTCTCTCTCTCGTTCTCTCAGGCGTGTCGGGTCGGGTCGGGTCAGGTTGGGTCGGATCGGGTTGGTTGGAGTTTTTTGAGATCCCCACATGACACTTGCTATCCATGCCAAGTTTGGTCCAGACCGTTTAAGTAGTTTCCGAGATTCTCGTGCGGACACACAGACAGACAGACTTCTTTGTTTTATATATATAATAGTTTATTTTCTTAATAAATGGACAAAAGACTATGAAAACTAAACTTATAAACAGTTATGAATGTTACTACGAGTTGACCTCTAATACGACTCTTGATCAGTGATTACAGGTAAACGGAAGCTATAACAGAGGTAAGGTAAAGTAAGGTAAGGTAAGGTAAGGTAAGGTAAGGTAAGGTAAGGTAAGGTAAGGTAAGGCAAAGTAAGGTAAGGTAAGGCAACGTAAGGTAAGGTAAGGTAAGGTAAGGTAAGGCAACGTAAGGTAAGGTAAGGCAATGGTGTAAGGTATGATGGGTAAAGTAGGTAAAGGTGGGTAAAAGGTAAAAAAAGTAAGGTAAGGTAAAAGGTAAGGTATTAAGGTAAGGTGGAGTAAGGTAAGGTAAGTTAAGGTAAAATTAAGGTAAGGCAACTGAATTAAGGTGGGTAAGGTAAAGTAGGTGGGTAAAGGTGGGTAAGATGCTGCTGGATATAGATGGGGTGGGTGGAGGCGGCATGAGGTAAAAAGGTGCAGATGCAGGAGTGGTGCTGGGTAAAGGTGGGTGGGGTAAAGGTGGGTAAGGTGGGTAAGACCTTGTGTAAGGTGGGTAAGGTAAGGTAAGGTAAGGTAAGGTAAAGGTAAGGTAAGGTAAGGTAAAGGTAAGGGTAAGGGTAAGGTAAGGTAAGGTAAGGGTAAGGTAAGGTAAAGGTAAGGGTAAGGGTAAGGTAAGGTAAGGTAAGGTAAGGTAAGGTAAGGTAAGGTAAGGTAAGGGTAAGGTAAGGTGGGTAAAGATTAAAGGTGGGTAAAAGGTAAGGTGGGCAACGTAAGGTGGTGGGCAAGGTCAAGATTGGAGTGGAGTAGGGCAACGTGGGTGAGGTGGGAGTAAAGGAGAAGGTATTGTTAAAGGTGGAGTGGGTAAGGTAAGGTAAGGCAACGTAATGTAAGGTAAGGCAACGTAAGGTAAGATAAGGTAAGGTAAGGTAAGGTAAGGTAAGGTAACGTAAGGTAAGGCAAGGTAAGATAAGGCAACGTAAGGTAAGGTAAGGCAACGTAAGGTAAGGTAAGGTAAGGTAAGGTAAGGCAACGTAATGTAAGGTAAGGTAAGGTAAGGTAAGGTAAGGTAAGGTAAGGTAAGGTAAGATAAGGTAAGGTAAGGTAAGGTAAGGTAAGGTAACGTAAGGGTAAAAGGCAAAAGGTAAAGGTGAAGGCAGCATGCTGAAATTAAGGTAAAAATAAGCAGCCGAGGTGGAGTAAGGTGAGGTAAGGTAAAGGAGTGGAGTAAAATTAAAAGATCTCAAGGTAAGGTAATTAAAGGCCTGGCGTAAAAGGTGGAGTAAGGGTAAGGTGGGCAACGTAGGTAAGGTAAGGTAAAGAGTAATTAAAGGAGTAAGGTAAGTGGTAAGGTAAGGTGTTAAGGTAGGTAAAAACTAACGTCAGGTAAGATGATAAAAAGTGAGGTAAGGCAGGTAAGGTAAGGTAACGTAAGGTAAAATAAGGTAAGGTAAGGCAACGTAGGTAAGGTAGGCAACGTAAGGTGGGTAAAGGTAAGGTGAGTAAAAGGCTACGTAAGGTAAGGTAAGGTAAAAGGTAAGGTAAGGTAAGGTAGAATGTGGGTAAAATAGCAATAAAGGTACTGAGTGGTAAAAATTATGATAAAAGACAAAAGGTAAGGTAAGGTAGGGTAAGGTAAGGTAAGGTAAGGTAAGGTAAGGCAACGTAAGGTAAGGTAAGGTAAGGTAAGGTTGATTCTTAAAATATGTAGGGTGATGTTCACACTACTGTCACTTATTACGCAGCTTTGTCACTATTCCTATATTTCATTATCACAACAACATTTTGTCACTGCAAATGTTGTCACTGATGAAAAGTTGAAGCGAGTGAGAGAGAGGTCCGGTGGGCTGGTTAGGTTAGGTTAGGTGAGAGAGATACAGTGGGTTAATTAGGTTAAGTTAGGTGAGAGAGATACGGTGGGTTAGTTAGGTTAAGTTGCGTGAGAGAGATACGGTGGGCTGGTTAGGTTAGGTTCGGTGAGTGAGAGGTCCGGTGGGCTGGAGAGTTTGGTCACGGTCTCCTCCTCGACCAACTGAATTACTGACTACAGTTCCTGCGGTGAGGTGTGCTGCAGCTCGTCCTTCACCTTCTGGGTCTCCAGCACACCGTACAACTCCTAAGTGTCTAACTAGAGAGTTCTTACGGTGCAGTAGGCGCCGAGGAAGGCCGAGCAGTAGCATGGCACCACCACCCCGTTACCATCTACACCTTCTTGTCTCTTACAACACTATTGAAAGTTCCAACCTAAGTAAATGGAGGTGTTTTTTTACATTTAGCCCCGATTTTCAACTTAACGTCACAGTGCTCTTGAACACAATTTACTATATTTAACCAAAATGGAAAAGACCTCATATCCAGTGTCTGTCACCTACAGCCGGTGCCTTCGGGAGTTGTTGGTTTCGGGATACCTTTACGACGTAGATGAACAGAACCAAACAAAGCGACGCCTGAAAGTCACCTTCTGCCTCGACAGTGGTTCCAATGTATCCGTGATACCATTAGATTTTGTCATCTCTGCTGGACTTCAGGACTATATAGTGGACCGTGAAAAGTTTTCGGTCGATACCGGTAGTGGGTTAACGAAGAGTGGAGTTTATGGTCGGCTGGAAGTCAAGGTACGGCTTGGTGGATGTAAACTCCGGCCTACTCTTATTGTGGCGAGGAAAGGCTCGCCTTTTTTGTTGGGCATGGATGTGTTAAGTCAGTCCGTCTTGGACCTGTCTACCAAAAACCCCACGCTTACCCTACTGGCACCCTCCAAACACCTTCTCAAGGCCGTAACCCCTTTAGTTATCACATGTGAAATTAGAAACCAGACTGTTTCATGCCTGCTGGACACAGGCTGTACCTACTGCTACATAACACCCGAATACGTGCAACAGCTGCACCTCCACTACCGACCATCAGATTGTGTCCGCGAGTGCAACACGGTAACCGGGCAGGATAAGGTGCTCGGATATGTGTCCCCTGTCCCCATCACCTTCCTGGGAAACACTAACTGGGCACCTTTTTACGTCGCTAATGATAACCATTATGGGGTAATTCTTGGCATCAATATCCTCATGAAAGCTCGACTCACATTCAACTTCAACAAACTATGTGCCTGAGTAGTTTACGCAAGCCCTTCAGTCTCCAAAACTGGGCCACCAACAACCATGTCACCATCAACCATACAAAGACCATGGTTATGCACATCAACCTCTCATCCGACCTTGTCCCACCTCCTTCCATTACTTTAGGTCCCAACACACTCCAGGTTGTAGATTCCACTAAGCTTCTCGGCGTCACCATAAACAACAAACTAAATTGGAAACCATACGTCAGTGAAGTTGTCAAATCCTCCAGTTTCCGTCTCCACCTCTTCCTCCGACTCAAGTCCCTCGGAGTTCCTGCGCCCGAGCTCCTCAGTGTTTACTCAACATTCATACTTCTCAAGCTCACCTATGCCTCCCCTCCCTGGTCTTCTTCCCTAAATGCCACACAAAGTAAACACCTAGAAAAAGTGCAAAAGAGGGCATGCAAGATTATTCTCTCCTGTTCCTACTCCACTTATCAAGAAGCGCTCAACACACACACCTTCTCAGCTTTAAGTGACCACCACCACGACCTCATCTGCAAATTTGGTGAGAAGCTTCTGCACAATCCTCAACACCGGCTCCCACTACCACCCGACATCCCTCGTCCGAGAATTTCTGTTCGACACCACAATCGCATCCAGCCCATACGAGCACGAACTGGACGCTCTAAGAACAGCCCAGTCCCAAACATTGTAAAAATTATCAATAACTTGTAATCAACCAGTGTATTCACTCCCAGTTAATCTTACTTTTTGCACTGTCACTATGTTGAAATGTCCTGTAGTTTGAGCTTCTCCCCACCTAGTTATTATACATCATATTTGTATCACTTATGTTACTTGTATATTATTTGTAAATCAAGAGACCCATTCCCCAATTATGTGACTGTATATTTTCAGCCTTTCTGCTGCCATGCTCTTTCAATAAACCGTTAATTATTATTATTATTATTATTATTATTATTATTATTATCATTATTATTTACTACTACTACTACTTTTTTTAATTCTTTTATAAAGTGGCCTCCAGCCACCCTGGTCCTCCACATTATATCCTGGTCCTCCACATCCCATCCTGGTCCTCCACATTATATCCTGGTCCTCCACATCCCATCCTGGTCCTTCACATCCCATCCTGGTCCTTCACATCCCATCCTGGTCCTCCACATTATATCCTGGTCCTCCACATCCCATCCTGGTCCTTCACATCCCATCCTGGTCCTCCACATCACGTCCTTGTCCTTCACATCACACCCTGGTCTTCCACATCACATCTTGGTCCTCCACATCACGGCCTGGTCCTCCACATTATATCCTGGTCCTCCACATCACATCTTGGTCCTCCACATCACGGCCTGGTCCTCCACATTATATCCTGGTCCTCCACATCACGCCATGGTCCTCCACATCACGGCTTGATCCTCCACATCATATCCTGGTCCTCCACATCACGTCCTGGTCCTCCACATCCCGTCCTGGTCCTCCACATCACATCCTGGTCCTCCACATCACGGCCTGGTCCTCCACATCGCCATAGTCCTCCATCACATCCTTGTCCTTCACATCACATCTTGGTCCTCCCACATCACGGCCTGGTCCTCATCACAGCCTGGTCCTCCCATCCATCTTGGTCCTCCTCATCGTCCTGGTCCTCCCATCGTCCTGGTCCTCCCACATCACGCCATAGTACTCCCACATCACGTCCTTGTCCTTCATCACATCCTGGTCCTCCATCCCGTCCTGGTCCTCCTCACATCCTGGTCCTCCACTCACGTCCCTGGTCTTCCTCCCATCACGGCTGGTCCTCCACATCCCATCTTGGTCTCCCACATCACATCCTGGTCCTCCACATCACGTCCTGGTCCTCCACATCACAGGCTTGGTCCTCCCACATCATATCCTTGTCCTTCACATCACATCTTGGTCCTCCACATCACGCCATGGTCCTCCACATCACGTCCTTGTCCTTCACATCACGCCATGGTCCTCCACATCACATCTTGGTCCTCCACATCACGTCCTGGTCCTCCACATCACGTCCTGGTCCTCCACATCACGTCCTGGTCCTCCACATCACATCTTGGTCCTCCACATCACGTCCTGGTCCTCCACATCACATCCTGGTCCTCCACATCACGCCATGGTCCTCCACATCACATCCTGGTCCTCCACATCCCGTCCTTGTCCTCCACATCACATCCTGGTCCTCCCATCACAGCCTGGTCACTCCCACATCACGCCATGGTCCTCCACAGCCCGTCCTTGTCCTTCACTCACATCTTGGTCCTCCCACATCCACGGCCTGGTCCTCCATGCAGCCTGGTCTCCCCATCACACTGGCTGGTCCTCCCTTCTCCACGTCTTGTCCTTCACTCACATCTTGGTCCTCCATCACGTCCTGGTCCTCCACATGTCCCACGGCCTGGTCTCCACATCACGTCCTTGTCCTTCACATCACATCTTGGTCCTCCACATCCACGGCCTGGTCTCCGCCGGCCTGGTCTCCACATCATCTTGGTCCTCCATCACGTCCTGGTCCTCCATCACATCCTGGTCCTCCATGCCTCACTGGTCCTCCATCCCGTCCTTGTCCTTTACATCCCTCCTGGTCCTCCGCTCCCATCCTGGTCCTCACTCCACGTCCTGGTCCTCCCACATCCCACGCCATGGTCCTCCACTCCACGGCTCCTTGTCCTTCATCCTCCTGGTCCCTCATCCCGTCCTGGTCCTCCACATCACGTCCTGGTCCTCCATCACCATAGTCCTCCATCACGCCATGGTCCTCCACATCACGTCCTTGTCCTTCACATCACATCCTGGTCCTCCACATCCGTCCTGGTCCTCCACATCACGCCCTGGTCCTCCACATCATCGCCATGGTCCTCCACATCACGTCCTTGTCCTTCACATCACATCCTGGTCCTCCACATCCCGGCCTGGTCCTCCACATCACGGCCTGGTCCTCCACATCACGTCTTGGTCCTCCACATCACGTCCTGGTCCTCCACATCACGTCCTGGTCCTCCACATCACGCCATGGTCCTCCACATCACGTCCTTGTCCTTCACATCACATCCTGGTCCTCCACATCCCGTCCTGGTCCTCCACATCCCGTCCTGGTCCCCCACATCACGTAGTATGTAAGTATATAAAAACTAAACCTCACAAAATAATCTGATAACAATGAAATTCCTTTTTTTTTCCAAATTAAAAAAAATATACCACAGCAAAAATTAAAAAAATAAAAGCCTCTATTGGTTGTCATTCACCGGCTTTATTGTTTTATGTCTGGGAATTTTTCTTATGACTAAAAGAATCAACTTACTTTCCAAGGACCCCAATGTTGCCATCAATCATACGGAGATACAAATGTCATCTCTAATAATTAGTAACGTCATCTGTTCATATTTGGTAGAAAGCGTTAAGAGAGTAGTGAGAACCTGATCTACTTGTTCTAAGGTTAGTTTGTGTTCATCATCCTTATATCAGTGTTTTTGTTATTTTGTTCTGAGGGTTTATAAATGGTTCTGATTGTCTGTTTATTTATTAACTGACCAGCAACAAGGAAGATTAAGTTCTTTTTAATAGATCGATTATTTAGGTGATATTTTACACTATTATTACAGTTGGTTTATTTTGTAATCCTGTATCCATTTTGCACACTGATAATACTATTTTTATGTCATATATTGGTTACGCAGCCTCGCATCATATAAATCAAACTTTGACTTTCATATATATTTTCACAGTTCGGCATATCGTTGTATACCAGAAAACCCCATGAATTTGACACTCAATATGTCACTGTCAATACTATGTTTCATAAAGGTTCGCTTTGATTGCAACAAACACTGAAATGAAGTGAAATGTCCAGCAATATTCAACACATGACACAACACAACGCGGCACAACACAGCGCAACACAACGGTCAATAAAGCTTGTTTCAACGCACCATCAGACACTTTCAGTCGCTTTAATTTTCTGCACCGCCAGTGAGGTTATGGTAAATGGCCAAGTTGTGTGTGTATCATTCAGTCGTTTAATCCGTACAACTATATGCTCATAGCACCGTGTGTGTGTGTGTGGGAGGGGGGGGAAGGGGGTACCAACATCCATATTCTCGTGATTCATAATAGAATATAATATAATTATCTGGGACCACTCAAATACACACACACACACACACACACACACACATATATATATATATGTTCTATAAAAAGAACCCCCGCCCCCCATTATATATATATATATATATATATATATATATATATATATATATATATATATATATATATATTATATATATATATATATATATAAAACACACTGAAGGAGGTTAAAACAACAGCCCAGGTCCAATCACATCGCTTCTGATAAAAAAAGCAATCTCATTAACGAAAAATAAAACACTTACACCGACCGTCGTAACTAACTTGTGAGAACTTTGTAAGAGTTTAACCCACAAAAACACCAGCTGAGAGGAATCATATGAAGAAAATACAATAACTACAATACAACAATTAAAATTAATCTCTTTAGAAACTCGTAATATTTTTTTTTCATTATTTATCGTCTAATTCGTCTCTATATGGTGAAGAGCTTGACCTTCCTCCCATTAAGACTTATGGAAGTAAAAACGTGTGTATTAGGGTTGTGGGAGCCGTGTGTGGGAGAGATAGAGTTGTGGGAGCAGTGTGTGGGGGAGATAGGGTTGTGGGAGCCGTGTGTGGGAGAGAAAGGGTTGTGGTAGCAGTGTGTGGGAGAGATAGGGTTGTGGGAGCAGTGTGTGGGGGAGATAGGGTTGTGGGAGCCGTGTGTGGGAGAGATAGAGTTGTGGGAGCAGTGTGTGGGGGAAATAGAGTTGTGAGAGCAGTGTGTGGGAGATACGAAGCTATAAGATCTGTGTCCCGTCCCATCCACCCCACCAGGAGCCAGCAGATCCAGCCCGTGAGAGTTCCACTTTGCCCACTACCTTACATTCATTATATCAAGTTCCTCGTTTTATGCACCAATAAACAATATCTTGGTGAAAGGAAATTTGGAATTTCCCCAGGACGATCGTGAGTGACATAAGGCGGAAAATGTTTATGGGTCAGACGCGGCTCAGCTGAACGAAAACCTTAGCTAGGTGAACAAGGAAAATAATATGTACGAAAATAAAAACAAACTGCTCAGACAACAAATGTCCCAGGCTAGGAGATCAAACAAACGAGTTCAGAGAAGAGTATAAACACTGGAAGCCTCAGAGGCGTAACAAGCGAGGAATTAACAGCCAACAACGACCTTTTGAGAGGCAGAGTAAATAACACAAATTGTAAGATCAAAAGAAATTACAGTATTGGTACTGGCAGTGGCGCTGCCGGGGACTGCTTCCCCAGGCAACAGTTCAAAGATGTTTTCTTTATGAAAGAAAACAATATTATTTCGCTCTCTCTTTCTCTTCATCTCCAGTGTCCTTTATATCTAGTGTCCTTCCTCTTAGTGCTGTAAGCTTCTCTTCCATATTATCTATAGCTCCAGTATCCCTCACCTACAGGCGCCGCTACACAACATTCATTAATCAAAACACTTTGTTTCATCGTCACCCACTCTAGGCAAATTGTCAACCCTGTCCAGCAATATCTACCCCCAAGTAATTCTATCCATTATTTTCCGTTCAGAACGCACACGCCTTTATCACACCATCAGACCAGTTGATAAACGACTACTTCCTGTCTGGGGAAGTTATCACCTATAATGCTTGCCCCTCGTTTTCGAGGCTGGTCTGCCTTAAGGTCACCAAGGTCGGAATTTGTAAATTTGTATAACACTAGAAGCTGGCGCCAACTGAACAACTACGCTCCAAGTTTTCGAACTGTATGGCCCAATATCCATAGAAGTTCGGACAACTCGTCAACCGCACTGGATAACTATTACCCCATAACACGATCTGCCAATTGATTAACATCCAGGTCCCAAATTACTATTTGGTAGACAGAGACAAATGTAGTAAAAAAAAAAATTACCCATAATTTCACACTGCCTGGGTATCAAACCCGGGACCACCCGCTTGCAAGGCGAGTATACTGACCACTAAACCAATAACACACTCACTTTTGGACACGTTGAGCTCTGCTACTGAGCTCAAGTAAGAATGTGAATGTTGTGTGAACTAAGGCAGAGGTTCTCAAAGACTGGCGAGTAAAGTTTTGTGTTTCCTCAACCTCAGTCTTAGTGCCATAACGTATGTAAGTCAGCTAGTTGTGCCTTCATTTTTTCAGTCGGGGATAAATTCAAGATGCCTACTTCAAACACCTCAGGCCCGCCGCTGTTGAGCCTGTGAACAAGATGGTTACTTACATGTACAGTTTGGATCAAAGGTTCGCGTGAAGCAACATCGACCCCAAATGCGATAAAACAACATCCCTCTCCAGACACAGTAAGATCGGAGACTCATTCTCGTGACTCAGTTTTACCACAGGGAGCAAACTTTTGTCCCCGACTGTACAGTAAGTTCGGAGATTGATTCCTGTGACACGATTTCACTACTTCACACGAAGTTTGGACCCTGTCTGTACCTTGTGCTGTACCGTACTACCAGTGCTTGTTTTTTATACAGATCATGGCCTGCGCAGTGTCCATTGTTTTACCACGGTAAGAGTTTCATCCCTACTCTTATAATGGCGGTGTAAAATTTAACCTAAATAATGTATTGGCATAGGAGATAATTCGAACCAAATGGGCAAAGTACTCTCACTTTTCTCTCTTCTCTTCTTTTCATTTCCTGTTTTACTGTTTTGGAGATTTTACGGTCGCCGCGCAAGGCCAGGGTGAGCCATTCCACCTTCCCATGGACTCGTGACTTGGCTTACTGGCCCACTCATCCAACATTTACGACTCCCCCCTGGCGTGACCCCCGTCCCCAATCACACACACATACTGAGGCAGAAAGGGTACATTTCCCTCTCTATGTTTACATGTGTTTGTGGGCCAGCTGAGTTAAGACCAGAGGCCATTTATTGTTTGGTTATATCACTGACGTCTACTCTAACCTAACGTGTATAAGACGAGGATGGTAGTGTTGACCTGACGTGTATAAAAATCATATTTCTTTTCATAAGAACATAATAATGGAGGAAACTGCAGCTGGCCTATTGTTCCATACTAGAAGCCCTGTTTACACCCATCCCACATCCTATCGCTCATATATCTGTCCAACCTACATTTGAAGCTTCCCCGTGAGCTCTTGTTTATGATGGTGTTCGGTAACTTGATCCAGTCATCCACAACTCATTTTCATCCTAATAAATTAACCTGATACATTTACTTTACTTTAAATAAGCTATTTAGTGGTGTTGGTAAAAGGGTGGGAATACTGAATTTTCATAAGATTTCAAGTTAAAATTTACCTAGCAAAAAATGAAAACTTTTCAAATCTGAAGATATCACATAGAACTACATCATTAATACCATGGGCCGATTTTTCAAACTCAAAAAAAAAAATTCGCCTCCGTATGACACACCCTACTGTTCATGTTGTCTGGCTTTTGTGTAATACTTTTGAAGACTTTCTTAGCGACCACTCAGGTGGTTTTGATTCTGAACTATGCTGTTTTTCATGTTGATCTAATCTGGAGGGGAAAGTTATCCGAATTAGTAACTTTGTGAAGTACACTGTATTCTTCTTGTCAGTAGTCATCATTATATACTGTATGTAAATTATTTAAGCCTTTTGCTCCTTTGGGGGATTTTGAAAGAATCGTTTTGTTAAATTAAGGGCAATGGAACTAACATTAATAGCGATATAATGCTGAGGTATTTAATTACATCACATTATGACTGTCAGGAAGTGAAACACTCAACTGGCAACACTTGGAAGAGGTACGAGTGATTATCGTTTTAAGTATATATGAAAGGCCAACTATTTCCGAATTAATGTACAGTATATACTGTACTCGAATAAAATTATATAAAAATCTATAAATTATTCCATTTTTATTGATCTCTTAATCGTTCAGTAAAAGTGTGGTTGGTTCTTGTGATGTAAAGAAGTCAGTGGCGCCTCGGGCTCTTGGTAACCTCACGAAGCTATGAAGTCTTGGCTTGGAGACGCTTTGAAAGAAGTTGCCGCGCCTTCAAGAGCTGCTTCTCACAACTCAACGCTAATTTCTAGAGCTTAAGCTTAAGTAG
>NW_024734228.1:0-13936 GCF_018991925.1 Homarus americanus | reverse complement strand
ACGATGCCGTTGAAATTTGTAAATAAGAAAGGAATTAGTTTCGCTTGTGAATAGTAAGAGGTTCTTTTTGATGGAGGGCCCCTCGTCTCCCCCCCCCCCTTCCCCTCCTCCCAGAGACAGAGGACACTATAATAGACATGTGCTACATAAACGGCACTACAGATTTGTTCAAGTTAATATCATAGTTATAGTAGATAAGTGTGATGAAGGGTGTGGGGGTGCACAAACATGAACCTCATAGAGCCTGAGGTTTATGTGAAGATTTTTAACGTGTTTATATCAACGAGACGATTATAGGCATACAGTACATCAACCACTAAATTATATCAATGTTTAAATAAGTTAATTTAATGATTCTTGTAAGCAGAAGCAAAGCTGTAAGTTGTAGTTCTTATCGTAAATATGTACTCATTTTCTAATTAACATTTAATTTAGGCCCATGAATGTTTACTCACTTTTATTTGCCTTTAAAGAAATTCATGAATTTCGAATTAATAAAAGAAAAAGCGTAATAGTATATCAATTAAATAAAAGTGTTTGGCTCTCTATGAGTAAACACTACGTAGAAAAAAAATTGATACATGCAGTTTACTTGATCATGTAATAATAATAATAATAATAATAATAATAATAATAATAATAATAATAATAATAATAATAGTAATAATAATAATAATAATAATAATAATAATAATAATAATAATAATAATAATAATAATAAATGATAAATGATAATAATAATAATAATAATAATAATAATAATACACATAATAATAATAACGGACAGAGAGAAAGTATCACCGTTTGATTTAAAAAGCAAGAGAGAGAGAGAATACACACACACACACGCACACACTCAAAGGTAAGGAACATCAAACTTGGCACAGAATCCCTTGGTGTGTGTGTGTGTGTGTGGGTGTGTGTGTGTATGTGTGTGTGTGTGTGTGTGTGTGTGTGTGGATGGAGGGGGGTATAGTGGGAAGGGGTGAGCGCTAAGAAGACATATCATCGAAAAATACCATGATATATTATTTTGAATTATATACCACATCAGCAAATTTCTCTCTCTCGTCTCTCTCTTTTTTTTTTTTACTCCACAGCACCAAAATCCATAAAAGGAATACTTGTGACTGAAAATATTCGGGGGGGAATTTCTAACGCCCAAAGCTCTCAGAAAAATATACTTTATTCCCAACATTCAGATGCAAATTGAATACGGAAAGGAAATTGGTCTGATGACTATGCTTACCATTAGGGGATTCTCACCTGGTAGCCTAGTCAGTCCTGGGAAGAGAGAGAGAGAGAGAGAGGTGTAAATGAAAAAAAACGAAAAAGGAGTGGAAAAGAGAGAGAGGGAGAGAGAAAAAATGGCATGTAACCTTAACAGGGAGAGAAACAGAGACTAAGAGAGGAGAAAACATAAGTGTTACATATTTAACTAACAGAAACAAAGAGAGAGAGAGGGTGGGGGTGAAGAGAGGGTCTTTAACAAACCTGTAAGTCTAACAGAAAGAGATAGAGGGAAAGAGAAAGAACATGATTATGATGCCCCACTCAGTACTAACTGAGAGGTAAAGACAAAATAACCGTCATACACCATACATCATCATTCAATATTCCTCCATGTCCACCCCTCCTCCTGCAGAAACCTAAGAAAACTGTCACTTTCTTAAGACGGCGAAGTCCTTAACTGCTGCTAAAGGAACATGAGAGAACGTGGGTCGAGGAGACTGCAGTGGGCACGGGAATACATAACGAAAATTACATATAAATCGTGCTAGGAATGACTATAAAGCTAAATTAGAGTCACAGTTAAAACCAAAACGCGACAGAGAGAGGACTTTGATCACAACTAACTTAAATGTCTATTACGTGAACAGAAGTTTGGAAAATAAAATGGATGAATTCAGAGCTTTGGCATGTACTGAAAAAAAAGATCGATATTATAGCATGCACTGAAACATGGATTAACTTAAACTCAGTTGAGTTACCTGTCGAATACCCAATTAAAGGTTAAAAATTATTTCACGCAGATAGAAAATTAGGAAAGGAGGAGGGTAGCAATCTATGTCAATGATAACTTAAAGTGTGGAATCGATAAGGAAATACAAACTAAAATGAATACAGAAATAATTTGGATAGAATTAACCGAAGGAAAAAGACTAAGGCAAAAAATGCATTTTTAGCCTTGCAGACTTTTTACTACTGTTTACTTTGTTTTTGATTGGCCGTGAAGGGTATCATATGTCTCACTATTTGGTGGACTTCATTTATTCGCAAACAAATAGTAAACAAGCAATATTTCATGGTGCCGAAAATTCCTGGTGCCGAAAATGATTTTCAACGGAGCAGCACTAAATACATTACCAGAATGCTAGTATTGCCATTTGTATTAACTCGAATTAACACCAAATTCGGTAAAATGATTATTTGTACCTCTTTGTTCTTTATGGCACGATTGACTTTATTATTACTTTTTCGTCTTCAACAGAAGGAGCTTAAAAGACGGGTTCGTCCTCTTTTATGTTCTCTTCACTTTTTGGTGGATCTGGTGTCCTGACATACATGTCCGGCAAGTTCTCACACTTGTGAGCAAAATGCGGTGAGTGGGACTTTTTTCGTGAAAATTGCCTTTAGAACCGAGGTCATTCGGCATTTTCGTCGACCTAAACAAAGGGTTAAACTTTTTCGCACTTGTGCGCATAATGGGGAGTGTTGGATTTATATGGTGAAAATTGCCTTTTGAACCGAGGCAGTCGTTCCGGCATTTTTACGACCCAAGCAGGGGATAGGTTAAACGATTTCGCACTTCAGCGCATACGGCGGGTGTGTGGGATTTTTTGGTTGAAAATCGCCCGGAACTGGAGGTCATTCGGCATTTTCGTCGACCTAAACAAAGGGTTAAACTTTTTCGCACTTGTGCGCATAATGGGGAGTGTTGGATTTATATGGTGAAAATTGCCTTTTGAACCGAGGTCGCTCGGAATTTTCGTCGACCTAAGCATAGAGTTAAACGTTTTCGCACTTGTGTGCAAAATAGGGGGTGTGGGATTTATTTGGTGAAAATTGCCTTTTGAACCGAGGTCGTTCGGCATTTTCGTCGACCTAAGCATAGGGTTAAACGTTTTCGCACTTGTACGCATAATGGGGGGTGTGGGATTTATTTGGTGAAAATTGCCTTTTGAACCGAGGTCGCTCGGAATTTTCGTCGACCTAAGCATAGGGTTAAACGTTTTCGCACTTGTACGAATAATGGGGGGTGTGGGATTTATTTGGTGAAAATTGCCTTTTGAACCGAGGTCTTTTGGCATTTTCGTCGACCATAGTATGCGGTTAAACGATTTTGCATTTATGGGCATAATGACGAGGGGATTCTCGTTATGTCCTAGACATCTTCAATCTAATGTTTTTGGAATATCCCTAACTTGGTGGAGTAACCAGTGCATCTCTCAGATGACAATAGATTTTCCATCCCATCAAAATCCAAACACAAATTAGAGTAGTCATAAACGTATACATCGCAGTCGGGGTAATAGATTCAAATTCGTGTAAGATTCGTTTGTACTGTCCAATCTGATCTTGAAGGTGAAGTATTTTCGCCACTCTTCCGATGAGTGGCCAAGAGGCGCAAGGTGGTGGAGATGGTGGTCCCTTCTCCAGGTGATCCGTCCTAGGAAAAGGCAAAACTGTGGTCAACACCCTCCCAATCAGCGGAATCTGGTGTCCCCAAAATATACAATGTTCTACATGGTGCAGTTATTTCTTTAAACATGCTAACTCTGTTTCTAAATGGTTTTCATATTTTTAAATCGCTTTAAACGTTAGGAGTAACCTCAGTATAATCACGATCAAATAGTGAATGTCCATTTTAGATTTTGTTATGAATATTAACTGAATTACAGAGTGAGATTACTACCATATCGCTCAAAAATTAAAATTAGCTTGGAATCAGTCACAATAGTTGAGTAAATATTGTTACACAGTGTAGACAGTGTACCGGATGTACTTTAGACAGTTCATCATGTACAGTGTAACGGGTGTTCTTTAGGTTGTGTACCACGTATAGTGTAGACAATATACCATGTATGTTGTACACAGTGTGCCATATGTAGTTTAGACAGTGTAGCAGGTTTTATTTAGGGAGTGTACGATATATAGTGTAGACAGTGACCAGGTGTGGTGTAGTTAGTGTACCAGGTGTGGTGTAGTTAGTGTACCGTGTAGACAGTGTATCAAATGCAGTCTGACATTGTACCATGTGTGGTGTAGTTAGTGTACCAGGTGTAGTGTAGACAGTGTATCAGGTGTAGTGTATCTATATATATAAAACAAAGAATTTTGTCTGTCTGTTTCTTTATTTATTTGTGTTTCCGAACGAGAATCTGTAGTGATGATGGATGGTGTTAAATGTAATGATGATGGATGATGTTATATGTAGTGATGATGGGTGGTGTTTATATGTAGTGATGATGGATGGTGTTATATGTAGTGATGATGGATGATGTTATATGTAGTGATGATGGATGGTGTTATATGTAGTGATGATGGGTGGTGTTATATGTAGTGAGGATGGGTGTTGTTATATGTAGTGATGATGGATGATGTTATATGTAGTAACTATGGATGTTGTTATATGTTGTGATGATGGGTGGTGCTATATGTAGTGATGATGGATGGTGTTATATGTAGTGATGATGGATGATGTTATATGTAGTGATGATGGATGTTGTTATATGTAGTGATGATGGGTGGTGTTATATGTAGTGATGATGAGTGTTGTTATATGTAGTGATGATGGGTGGTGTTATATGTAGTGATGATGGATGTTGTTATATGTAGTGATGATGGTGGTGTTATATGTAGTGATGATGGGTGGTGTTATATGTAGTGATGATGGATGGTGTTATTTGTAGTGATGATGGATGATGTTATCTGTAGTGAGGATGGATGTTGTTATATGTAGTGATGATGGATGGTGTTATATGTAGTGATGATGGATGGTGTTATATGTAGTGATGATGGATGGTGTTATATGTAGTGATGATGGATGGTGTTATATGTAGTGATGATGGATCGTGTTATATGTAGTGATGATGGATAGTGTTATATGTAGTGATGATGGATGTTGTTATATGTAGTGATGATGGGTGGTGCTATATGTAGTGATGATGGATGGTGTTTTATATATAGTGATGTTGTATGGAGTTATATGTAGTGATGATGGATGGTGCTATATGTAGTGATGATGGATGATGTTATATGTAGTGATGATGGATGTTGTTATATGTAGTTATGATGGGTGGTGTTATATGTAGTGAGGAAGGATGTTGTTATATGTAGTGATGATGGATGGTGTTATATGTAGTGATGATGGATGATGTAATATGTAGTGATGCTGGGTGGTGTTATATGTAGTGAGGATGGATGTTGTTATATGTAGTGATGATGGATGGAGTTATATGTAGTGATGATGGATGGTGCTATATGCAGTGATGATGGATGGTGTTATATGTAGTGATGATGGATGGAGTTATATGTAGTGATGATGGATGATGTTATATGTAGTGATGACGGATGGTGTTATATGTAGTGATGATGGATGATGTTATATGTAGTGATGATGGGTGGTGTAATATGTAGTGAGGATGAGTGTTGTTATATGTAGTGATGATGGATGATGTTATATGTAGTAATGATGGATGTTGTTATATGTAGTGATGATTTGTGGTGCTATATGTGGTGATAATGGATGGTGTTATATGCAGTGATGATGGATGGAGTTATATGTAGTGACGATGAGTGTTGTTATATGTAGTGACGATGGGTGGTGTTATATGTAGTGATGATGGATGTTGTTATATGTAGTGATGATAGGTGGTGTTATATGAAGTGAGGATGATTGTTGTTATATGTAGTGATGATGGATGGTGTTATATGTAGTGATGATGGATGTTGTTATATGTAGTGATGATGGATGGTGTTATATGTAGTGACGATGATTGTTGTTATATGTAGTGACGATGGGTGGTGTTATATGTAGTGATGATGGATGTTGTTATATGTAGTGATGATGGGTGGTGTCATATGTAGTGAGGATGGATGTTGTTATATGTAGTGATGATGGATGGAGTTATATGTAGTGATGATGGATGGTCTTATATGTAGTGATGATGGATGGTGTTATATGTAGTGATGATGGGTGGTGTTATATGTAGTGATGATGTATGTTCTTATATGTAGTGATGATGGATGGTGTTATATGTAGTGATGATGGATGATGTTATATGTAGTGATGATGGGTGGTGTTATATGTAGTGATGATGGATGATGTTATATGTAGTGATGATGGGTGGTGTTATATGTAGTGATGATGGATGGTGTTATTTGTAGTGATGATGGATGATGTTATATGTAGTGATGATGGATGTTCTTATATGTAGTGATGATGGGTGGTGTTATATGTAGTGAGGATGAATGTTGTTATATGTAGTGATGATGGGTGGTGTTATATGTAGTGATGAGGGATGATGTTATATGTAGTGATGATGGATGTTGTTATATGTAGTGATGATGGGTGGTGTTATATGTAGTGATGATGGATGGTTTTATAGGTAGTGATGATGGATGGTGTTATATGTAGTGGTGGTAGTGACGGTGGTAGTAACAGTGGTAGTGGTGGTGATGGTGATAGCGGCATGTTTGTGGTGATAGTGTTGGTGGTAGAGACTGGTTGATAGTAAGTGGTAATGATGGTGGTGGTAAAGATGATGGTGGTAGTAGTGATGGTAGTGATGGTGGTGGTGGTAGTGATGATGGTTTTAGTAGTGATGTTAGTGATGGTGGTGCTATATGTAGTGATGCTGGATGGTGTTATATGTAGTGAAGATGGATGGTGTTATATGTAGTGAAGATGGATGTTTTTATATGTAGTGATGATGGGTGGTATTATATGTAGTGATGATGGATGGTGTTATATGTAGTGATGATGGATGATGTTATATGTAGTGATGATGGGTGGTGTTATATGTATTGATGATTAGACAATAAAATAATAACGGTGTGGCGTCCTACCGTGGCTTAGCAGATGAGCCGCACTGAGGGCGGCGATTCTGTTCATAATGATAATAATAATTATAATAATAGTAATAACGCTAGTATAACCAGTATAGTTGTAGTAAAAATAGTTGTTGTCATAATAGTAAGGGGAGAATATGAAAAAAAGAATACTTAGAAGAACTCTAATATTTTTCTCGATAGTCAATGCCAAACTTAGCAAAACATTTAGAAAAACTCAAATTTCAATTGAATTCCCTCGTTAGGGAATGAAATATCAAATCAAACTCGCGGAAAAACATCTAATTTCATCAAAATGTTTAAGGATAAGATCAAACAAGATATGTTTTTCAGGTATTTGTTAAAACGAATGAGCAAATGAGTCAAGCTCTCTCTCTCTCCATCGATTCGGTGCTAAAATTGCTTGTTAGCAGCGAGTATTTGAGCAGCTGCCGGAACCCTTATTTATAGCCTCTCTCTCTCTCTCTCTCTCTCTCTCTTTCTCTCTCTCTCTCTCTCTCTCTCTCTCTCTCTCTCTGTATCTCTCTCTCACTTTATGTCTCTCATTTCACTGTCTCTTTCCTTCTCTCTCCAAGTGTCATATCACTTTACACTACTACTCGTGAGGGGTCCCCAGGGGTCGTAGAAAAGGACTTGGAAAGAGACACCTTTACGGTGACATACAAGACACTTACAATAAATATGGTGGAGGTGTGCTATAGTGTGCGACAGCAAGCAGTCGTCGCATGTAAGGCAAGCGTGCGAGAGGTACATTTTTTTTTCTGAAAATATCAACTTTATTTCCCTAAATGCTCAACTCACATGTGCGTCATTATTTGAATTATCGGTAATGTTTTATCGTTCATATCCAAGTTTAAATTTTTAGCCTTGCAGTGTTATAGTTGTTTGTCCCATCTCTTTCTCCGAATATATGTTGCTAAAACAAGATTTTTTTTCATGGGAAAATTCAACGTATTGCTGATATTGTGAAAGCGAATTTATTGTAGCGCTTCAGTGTGTGCTAGTGAACAAACACCATAACATAAGGTATTTGTAGACACTTTGGCCCGAGCCTTAACGAATCTTGGACACGCTGTTTATCTCGCATTCATCGTTGACATGTAAAGGAGGGGAACATCAAGTGCGTGGAAATTTTTACTCCTGTCATTGGCTTAGAGTAGCGACCCTCTGTGTTGTGTATTGCCGCATGATGCTCACAGATTCTGAGTTATAAACACCATAGTAGTACAGGTAAATCGGAGTTTTAGAATTGTATATAAGAACTAAAATATACATAAACTTGGATATCTTCAGTTCCTCGGTTTCGTCTGCATTATTTAACAGCAGAATAAAATTTAAAAAAATGTATGGAATATATTTTCTTTTCCTCTCCAGGGAAAAATAACAGAATGTTTATATTGCACCCCGAGATTATGAAACCCATCTGTACACAATGAATGAGATATTGAAATGGCGGATACTACTGCAAGATGTATCGTCGGTTGTGACTGAATTAATGTAGATAATTGATAGGTGATGTATGGAAAGAAAGATAGAGCTTAAACTGTGAGAGAGTATTAGAGATTTTCAAAAGAAACAATTTCGTGCCAGCTGGCCAGGCCCTGAATGCCATACGGCCACACCCTCTCCGTCATCTGGCTGCCAGTATTTACCCATGACAACAAGATCAGCTTTGTCAGTGATGGAAACTAGAAGGAAGGTAGACGATGCCGTTGAAATTTGTAAATAAGAAAGGAATTAGTTTCGCTTGTGAATAGTAAGAGGTTCTTTTTGATGGAGGGCTCCGTGTTCAACCCCCCTCCCCCTCCTCCCAGAGACAGAGGACACTATAATAGACATGTGCTACATAAACGGCACTACAGATTTGTTCAAGTTTATATCATAGTTATAGTAGATAAGTGTGATGAAGGGTGTGGGGGTGCACAAGCATGAACCTCATAGAGCCTGAGGTTTATGTGAAGATTTTTAACGTGTTTTTATCAACGAGACGATTATAGGCATACATCAACCACTAAATTATATCAATGTTTAAATAAGTTAATTTAATGATTCTTGTAAGCAGAAGCAAAGCTGTAAGTTGTAGCTCTTATCGTAAATATGTATTCAATTTCTAATTAACATTTAATTTAGGCCCATGAATGTTTACTCACTTTTATTTGCCTTTAAAGAAATTCATGAATTTCAAATTAATAAAAGAAAAAGCGTAATAGTATATCTATTAAATAAAAGTGTTTGGCTCTCTAAGAGTAAACACTACGTAGAAAAAAAATTGATACATGCAGTTTACTTGATGATGTAATAATAATAATAATAATAATAATAATAATAATAATAATAATAATAATAATAATAATAATAATAATAATAATAATAATAATAATAATAATAATAATAATAATAATAATAATAATAATAATAATAATAATAATAATAATAATAATAATAATAATAATAATAATAAATAATAATAATAATAATAATAATAATAATAATAATAATAATAATAATAATAATAATAATAATAATAATAATAATAATAATAATAATAACGGGACAGAGAGAAAACACACCGTTTGATTTAAAAAAAAAGAGCAAGAGAGAGAAAGACACAAACACACACACACACACACTCAAAGTAAGGAACATCAAACTTGGCACAGAAAAAGAGCAAGAGAGAGAAAGACACAAACACACACACACACACACTCAAAGTAAGGAACATCAAACTTGGCACAGAACCCCTTGGTGTGTGTGTGTGTGTGGGTGTGTGTGTGTGTGTGTGTGTGTGTGTGTGGATGGGGGTATAGTGGGAAGGGGTGAGTGCTAAGAAGACATCATGGAAAAATACCATGATATATAATTTTGAATTATATACCACATCAGCAAATTTCTCTCTCTCGTCTCTCTCTCTCTCTCTCTCTCTTTTTCTCTCTCTTTTTTTTTGTTACTCCACAGCACCAAAATCCATAAAAGGAATACTTGTGACTGAAAATATTCGGGGGGGAATTTCTAACGCCCAAAGCTCTCAGAAAAATATCCTTTATTCCCAACATTCAGATGCAAATTGAATATCGAAGGAAATTGGTCTGATGACTATGCTTACCATTAGGGGATTCTCACCTGGTAGCCTAGTCAGTCCTGGGAAGCGAGAGAGAGAGAGAGAGAGAGAGAGAGAGGTGTAAATGAAAAAAAAAACGAAAAAGGAGTGGAAAAGAGAGAGAGGGAGAGAGAAAAAATGGCATGTAACCTTAACAGGGAGAAAAACAGAGACTAAGAGAGGAGAAAACATAAGTGTTACATATTTAACTAACAGAAACAAAGAGAGAGAGAGGGTGGGGGTGAAGAGAGGGTCTTTAACAAACCTGTAAGTCTAACAGAAAGAGATAGAGGGAAAGAGAAAGAACATGATTATGATGCCCCACTCAGTACTAACTGAGAGGTAAAGACAAAATAACCGTCATACACCATACATCATCATTCAATATTCCTCCATGTCCACCCCTCCTCCTGCAGAAACCTAAGAAAACTGTCACTTTCTTAAGACGGCGAAGTCCTTAACTGCTGCTAAAGGAACATGAGAGAACGTGGGTCGAGGAGACTGCAGTGGGCACGGGAATACATAACGAAAATTACATATAAATCGTGCTAGGAATGACTATAAAGCTAAATTAGAGTCACAGTTAAAACCAAAACGCGACAGAGAGAGGACTTTGATCACAACTAACTTAAATGTCTATTACGTGAACAGAAGTTTGGAAAATAAAATGGATGAAATCAGAGCTTTGGCATGTACTGAAAAAAAGATCGATATTATAGCATGCACTGAAAAATGGATTAACTTAAACTCAGTTGAGTTACCTGTCGAATACCCAATTAAAGGTTAAAAATTATTTCACGCAGATAGAAAATTAGGAAAGGAGGAGGGTAGCAATCTATGTCAATGATAACTTAAAGTGTGGAATCGATAAGGAAATACAAACAAAAATGAATACAGAAATAATTTGGATAGAATTAACCGAAGGAAAAAGACTAAGGCAAAAAATGCATTTTTAGCCTTGCTGACTTTTTACTACTGTTTACTTTGTTTTTGATTGGCCGTGAAGGGTATCATATGTCTCACTATTTGGTGGACTTCATTTATTCGCAAAAATTCCTGGTGCCGAAGATGATTTTCAACGGAGCAGCACTGAATACATTACCAGAATGCTAGTACTGCCATTTGTATTAACTCGAATTAACACCAAATTCGGGAAAATGATTATTTGTACCTCTTTGTTCTTTATGGCACGATTGACTTTATTATTACTTTTTTCATCTTCAACAGAAGGAGCTTAAAAGACGGGATCGTCCTCTTTTATGTTCTCTTCACTTTTTGGTGGATCTGGTGTCCTGACATACATGTCCGGCAAGTTCTCACACTTGTGAGCAAAATGGGGTGAGCGGGACGTTTTTCGTGTAAACCGCCTTTTGAACCGAGGTCGTTCGGCATTTTTGTCGACCTAAGCATAGGGTTAAACGATTTCGCACTTGTGCGCATAATGGGGGGTGTGGGATTTTTTTTTTGAAAATCGCCTTTTGAACTTACGCCGTTTGGCTTTTTTGTCAACCCGAGTATACGGTTAAACGATTTCGCATTTTTGAGCATAATGACCAGGATATTCTCGTTATGTCTCGAATATCCTCAGACTCATGTTTTTGGTATCTACCTAACATGGTGGAGTAATCTTTACGTCCCTTAGATGAAAATAAATTATCCATTGTATCAAAATCCAAAAACAAATAAGAGAAGTCAAAAACATATACATTTTAGTCGGGGTAATTTCTTTAAAATCTTGTAAAATTCGTTTGTACTGTCCAATCTGATCCTAAAGGTGAAGTATTTTCTCCACTCTTCCGATGAGTGGCCACGAGGCGTAAGGTAGTGGAGATGGTGGTCCCTTCTCCAGGTGATCCGTCCTAGGAAGAGGCCTAACTGCGGACAACACCCTCCCAATCAGCGGAATCTGGTAACCCCAAAATATTCCATGTTCTACATGGTGCAGTTATTTCTTTAAACATGCTAACTCTGTTTCTAAATGGTTTTCATATTTTTAAATCGCGTTAAACGTTAGGAGTAACTTCAGTATAATCACGATCAAGTAGTGAATGTCCATTTTAAATTTTGTTATGAATATTAACCGAATTACAGAATGAGATTACTACCATGTCGCTCAAAAATTAAAATTAGCTTGGAATCAGTCACAATAGTTGAGTAAATATTGTTACACAGTGTAGACAGTGTACCGGATGTAGTTTAGACAGTTCATCATGTATAGTGTAACGGGTGTTCTTTAGATTGTGTACCATGTATAGTGTAGACAATATACCATGTATGTTGTACACAGTGTGCCATATGTAGTTTAGACAGTGTAGCAGGTTTTATTTAGGGAGTGTACGATATATAGTGTAGACAGTGTACCATTTATATTGTAGTTAGTGTACCAGGTGTGGTGTAGTTAGTGTACCGTGTAGACAGTGTATCAAATGTAGTCTGACATTGTACCATGTGTGGTGTAGTTAGTGTACCAGGTGTAGTGTAGACAGTGTATCAGGTGAAATGTATATATATATATATATATATATATATATATATATATATATATATATATATATATATATATATATATATATATATATATATATATATATATATATATATAACAAAGAAGTCTCTCTGTCTGTCTGTTTGTTTATTTGTTTGTGTGTCCGCACGAGAATCTCTGAAATTACTTTACCGATCTGTAGTGATGATGGATGGTGTTATATGTAGTGATGATGGATGGTGTTATATGTAGTGATGATGGATGATGTTATATGTGAAGTGATGATGGATTTTTGTTATATGTAGTGATGGGTGGTGTTATATGGAAGTGAGGATGGATGTTGTTATATGTAGTGATGGTGGATGGTGTTATATAGTGATGATGGATGATGTTATATGGTGATGATGGGTGGTGTAATATGTAGTGAGGATGAGTGTTGTTGTAATAGTGATGATGGATGATGTTATATGTAGTAATGATGGATGTTGTTATATGTAGTGATGATTTGTGGTGCTATGTAGTGATGATGGATGGTGTTATATGTAGTGATGATGGATGGAGTTATATGTAGTGATGATGGATGTTGTTATATGTAGGGAGGATGGATGTTGTTATATGTAGTGATGATGGATGGAGTTATATGTAGTGATGATGGATGGTGTTATATGTAGTGATGATGGATGGTGTTATATGTAGTGATGATGGGTGGTGTTATATGTAGTGATGATGGATGTTGTTATATGTAGTGATGATGGATGTTGTTATATGTAGTGATGATGGGTGGTGTCATATGTAGTGAGGATGGATATTGTTATATGTAGTGATGATGGGTGGTGCTATATGTAGTGATGATGGATGGTGTTTTATATATAGTGATGATTGATGGAGTTATATGTGGTGATGATGGATAATGCTATATGTAGTGATGATGGATGATGTTATATGTAGTGATGATGGATGTTGTTATATGTAGTGATGATTGGTGGTGTTATATGTATTGAGGAAGGATGTTGTTATATGTAGTGATGATGGATGGTGTTATATGTAGTGATGATGGATGATGTTATATGTAGTGTTGATGAGTGGTGTTATATGTAGTGAGGATGGATGTTGTTATATGTAGTGATGATGGATGGAGTTATATGTAGTGATGATGGATGTTGTTATATGTAGTGATGATGGGTGGTGTTATATGTAGTGATGATGGATGGTTTTATAGGTAGTGATGATGGATGGTGTTATATGTAGTGATGATGGGTGGTGTTATAGGTAGTGATGAT
>NW_024734227.1:0-2050 GCF_018991925.1 Homarus americanus | reverse complement strand
AAGGAGTAAAACAGCGTGGCCCTGGAGGATACTGTCGGCCCTCTAAAGGAGTAAAACAGCGTGGCCCTGGAGGAGCTGCTGTCGGCCCTCTAAAGGAGTAAAACAGCGTGGCCCTGGAGGATACTGTCGGCCTCTAAAGGAGTAAAACAGCGTGGCCCTGAGGATACTGTCGGCCCTCTCAAGGAGTAAAACAGCGTGGCCCTGGAGGATACTGTCGGCCCTCTAAAGGAGTAAAACAGCGTGGCCCTGGAGGATGCTGTTTGGCCCTCTAAAGGAGTAAAACAGCGTGGCCCTGGAGGAGATATTGTTTTGCCTCTCAAGGAGTAAAAACAGCGGCTCCTGGAGGATGCTGTCGGCTCCCTCTAAAGGAGTAAAAACAGCGTGGCCCTGGAGGACACATTTGCCCCTTCCCCAAGGAGGCAAAAACATCGTGGCCCTGGAGGAGGATGCTGGTTGGCCCTAAGGGAGTGAAAACAACGTGGCCCTGAGGATACTGTCGGCACTCTCAAGGAGTAAAACAGCGGCCCTGAGGATACTGTCGCCCCTCTAAGGGAGGCAAAAACAACGTGGCCCTGGAGGATGCTGTCGGCTATCTCAAGGAGTAAAAAACAGCGGCCCTGGAGGATGCTGTCGGTCTTCTAGCGAGTAAAACAGCGTGGCCCTGGAGGATGCTGTCGGCCCTCTAAAGGAGTAAAACAGCGTGGCCCTGGAGGATGCTGCTGCTGTCGGCCCCTAAAGGAGTAAAACAGCGTGGCCCTGGAGGATGCTGGTCGGCCCTAAAGGAGTAAAACAGCGTGGCCCTGGAGGATACTTCGTCGGCCCTCTCGCGAGCAAAACAGCGTGGCCCTGAGGATACCGCTGTCGGCCCTCTCAAGGAGTAAAACAGCGTGGCCTCTGGAGGATGCTGTCGGCCCTCTAAAGGAGGCAAAACAGCGCATTCTGAGGATACTGTCGGCCCTCAAGGAGTAAAACAGCGTGGCCCTGAGGATTACTGTTGGCCCATTAAAGCGAGTAAAACAGCGTGGCCCTGGAGGATACTGTCGGCCCTCTAAAGGAGTAAAACAGCGTGGCCCTGGAGGATACTGGCTGTCGGCCCCTCTAAAGGAGTAAAACAGCGTGGCCCCGAGGATACTGTCGGCCCTCTAAAGGGAGTAAAACAGCGTGGCCCTGAGGATACTTTCGGCCCTCTAAAGGAGTAAAACAGCGGCCTGGAGGCACTGCCCGCCTCTTAAAGGAGTAAACAGCGTGGCCCTGGAGGATACCGTCGGCCCTCTAAAGGAGTAAAAACAGCGTGGCCCTGGAGGATACTGTCGGCCCTCTAAAGGAGTAAAACAGCGTGGCCCTGAGGGTACTGTCGGCCTCTAAAGGAGTAAAACAACGGGTTCTGGAGGATACTGTCGGCCCTCTAAAGGGAGTAAACAGCGTGGGCCCCGATATATCGCCTGACCCCTCTAAAGGAGCAAAACAGCGGCCCTGGAGGATACCGTCGGCCCTCTAAAGCGAGCAAAATAGCGTGGCCCTGGAGGATACTGTCGGCCCTCTAAATGAGTAAAACAGCGTGGCCCTGGAGGATACTGTCGGCCCTCTCAAAGGAGTAAAACATGCGGCCCTGGAGGATACCAAGGTCGGCCCTCTAAAGGAGTAAAAACAGCGTGGCCCTGGCGGATGCCGCCTCAGCGGAGTAAAACAGCGTGGCCCTGGAGGATACTTCGCTAATGGCCCCTCTAAAGGAGTAAAAACAGCGTGGCCCTGGAGGATTCTGTCGGTTTCTAAAGGAGTAAAACAGCGTCTCCCCTGGGAGATATCGTCGGCCTCCTCTAAAGCGAAAGTAAAACAGCGTCTCCTGGAGGATACTGTCGGCCCCTCTAAAGGAGTAAAACAAACGTGGCCCTGATGATACTCTTCGTCGGCCCTAAAGGAGTAAAACAGCGTGGCCTGGAGGATACTGTCGGCCTCTAAAGAGCAGTTAACGTGGCCCTGGAGGATACTGTCGGCCCCTCTAGCGCTAGAGTAAAACAACGTGGCCCTCGAGGATACTATCGGCCCTCTA
>NW_024734226.1:0-20547 GCF_018991925.1 Homarus americanus | reverse complement strand
TCTCGTTGAGTATAACAAAGTCCTCTCGTCGAGTATAACAAAGTCCCCTGATCGAGTATAACATATCGCCTGATCGAGTATAACAAAGTCCCAGGTGGAATATAACAAAGTCCCCTGAGCGAGTACAACAATGTATCTTGGTCGAGTATAACAAAGTTTTCTAATCGATTATAACAAAGGCCCCTGGTCGAGTATAAGAAAGTCCTCTAATCGAATATTTCAAAGTCCCCTTATCGAGTAAAACAAAGTCCCCTAATCGAGTATGAAAAAGGCCCCTGGTCGAGTATAACAAAGTCCCCTGATTGAGTATAACAAAAGTCCCCTGATTGAGTATAACAAAGTCCCCTAATCGAGTATAACAAAGTCCCCTGATCGATTATAACAAAGTCCCCTTGTCGAGTATAACAAAGGGCCCTGACCGAGTAAGACAAAGTCCCCTGATAGAGTTTAACAAAGTCCCCTGATTGAGTATAACAAAAGTTCCCTGATCGAGTATAGCAAAGTCCCCTTGGTCGAGCATAACAAAGGGCCCTGATCGAGTAAGACAAAGTCCTCTGATCGAGTATAACAAAGTCCCCTGATCGAGTAAAACAAAGCCCCCTGGACGAGTATAACAAAGTCCCCTGATCGAGTATAACATATCCCCTAATCGAGTATAAAAAAGACCCTGGTGGAGTATAACAAAGTCCACTCAACGAGTATAACAAAGTCTCCTGGTCGAGTATAACAAAGTTTTGTAATCGAGCATAACAAATTTCCTTGGTCGAGTATAACAAAGTCATCTGGATCGAGTATAACATATTCCTGTTCGAGTATAAATTAAAAAATCCCTGGTCGAGTATAACAAAGCCCCCTCATCGAGTATAACAGGCCTTAATCGAGTATATAAAAAGTCCCCTGATCGAGGAGCAACAAAGTCCCTTGGTTGAGTATAACAAAGTCCCCTGATCGAAGTATAACAAAGTCACCTGGTTGAGTATAACAAAGTCCCCTGATCGAGTATAACATATCCCCTGGATTGAGTATAAAAAGTCCCATGGTCGAGTAAAAAAGTCCCCTGGTCGAGTATAACAAAGTCCCCCATCAACAGTGCAATTAACGGCCCTCATTGAGTATAACAAAGTCCATTGGTCATATAATAAAAGTCCTATGGTCGAGTATAAAAAAGTCCCCTGGTCGAGTATAACAAAGTCCCCTCATCGAATATAACAAAGGCCCCTCATTGAGTATAACAAAGTCCATTGGTCAAGTAAAAAAAGTCCCCTGATCGAGTATAACAAAGGCCCCTTGTCGAGTCCAAAAAAGGCTCCTAGTCGAGTTTAACAAAGTCCCCTGATCAAGTATAATAAGGTACTCTGGTCGAGTATAAAAAAGTCCCTGATTGAGTATAACAAAGGACCCTTATCGAGTATAACAAAGTCCCTTGATCGAGTATAACAAAGCCGCCTAATCGAGTATAACAAAGTATCCTCGTCGAGTATAACAATGTCCCCTGTTCGAGTCTAACAAAGTCCCCTTATCGAGTATAACAAATTCCCCTTATCGAGTATAACAAAGTCTCTTGATCGAGTATAACAAAGCCGCCTAATCGAGTATAACAAAGTATCCTGGTCGAGTATAACAATGTCCCCTGGTCGAGTATAACAAAGTCCCCTGATCGAGTATAACAAAGTACTCTGGTCGAGTATAAAAAAGTCCCTGATTGAGTATAAAAAAGGCCCCTGGTCGAGTATAACAAAGTCCCCTGATCGAGTATAACACAGGTCCCCTGCTCGAGTATAACAAAGTCCCCTGATCGAGTATAACAAAGTCCCCTGATCGATTATAACAAAGACCCCTGGACGAGTATAACAAAGTCCCCTTAACCGAGTATAACTAAGTCCCCTGATTGAGTCTAAAAAAGGCCCCTAAGCGAGTATAAGAAAGTCCCCTGATCTAGTATAACAAAGGCCCCTCATCGAGTATAACAAAGAACCCTGATTGCGTGTAACAAAGTCCCCTGGTCGAGTATAACAAAGTCCCCTGGTCGAGTATAACAAAGTCCCCTGATCGAGTATAACAAAGGCCCCTCATTGAGTATAACAACAACCATTTGTCAAGTATAAAATAGTCCCCTGGTCGACTATAACAAAGTCCCCTAATCAAGTATAACAAAGTCCCCTGATCGAGTACAACGAAGTCCCTTCTTTGAGTTAAGAAAGTCCCCTGGTTGAGTATAACAAAGTCCCCTGATCGAGCATAACATATCTCCTGATCAAGTTTAACAAAGTCCTCTGGTCGAGTATAAAAAAGTCCCCTGATCGCTTATAACAAAGTACCCTGGTCGAGTATAACAAAGTCCCCTGATCGAGTATAACAAAGGCTCCTCATTGAGTATAACAAAGTCCAGTGGTTAAGTATAAAAAAGTCCCCTGGTCGAGTATAAGAAAGTCCCTTGATCGAGTATAACAAAGTCTTCTCGTCGAGTATAACAAAGTCTTCTCGTCGAGTATAACAAAGTCCCCTGATCGAGTATAACATATCGCCTGATCGAGTATAACAAAGTCCCAGGTGGAATATAACAAAGCCCCCTGATCGAGTACAACAATGTATCTTGGTCGAGTATAACAAAGTTTTCAAATCGAGTATAACAAAGGCCCCTGGTCGAGTATAACAAAGTCCTCTAATCGAGTATAACAAAGTCCCCTTATCGAGTAAAACAAAGGCCCCTAATCGAGTATGAAAAAGGCCACTAATCGAGTATAACAAAGTCCCCTGATCGATTATAACAAAGTTCCCTGGTCGAGTATAACAAAGGGCCCTGATCGAGTAGGACAAAGTCCCCTGATAGAGTATAACAAAGTCCCTTGATTGAGTATAACAAAAGTCCCCTGATCGAGTATAGCAAAGTCCCCTGGACGAGCATAACAAAGGGCCCTGATCGAGTAAGACAAAGTCCTCTGATTGAGTATAACAAAGTCCCCTGATCGAGTAAAACAAAGCCCCCTGGACGAGTATAACAAAGTCCCCTGATCGAGTATAACATATCCCCTGATCGAGTATAACAAAGTTCCCTGGTCGAGTATAACAAAGCCCCCTCATCAGGTATAACAAAGGCCCCTCATTGCGTATAACAACGTCCATTGGTCAAGTATAATAAAGTCCCCTGGTCGAGTATAACCAAGTCCCTTAATCGAGTATAACAAAGTCCCCTGGTTGAGTATAGCAAAGTCCCCTAATCAAGCATAACAAAGTCCCCTGATCGAGTATAACAAAGTCCCCTGATCGAGTATAACATATCCCCTGATCGAGTATAACAAAGTTCCCTGGTCGAGTATAACAAAGCCCCCTCATCGAGTATAACAAAGGCCCCTCATTGAGTATAACAACGTCCATTGGTCAAGTATAAAAAAGTTCCCTGGTCGAGTATAACAAAGTACTCTGGTCGAGTATAAAAAAGTCCCTGATTGAGTATAACAAAGACCCCTGGTCGAGTATAACAAAGTCCCCTCATCGAGTATAACAAAGGCCCCTCATCGAGTATAACAAAGTCCATTGGTCAAGTATAAAAAAGTTCCCTGGTCGAGTATAACAAAGTCCCCTGATCGAGTATGACAAAGTCCCCTATCGAGTATAACAAAACCCCTGCTCGAGTATAACAAAGTCCCCTGATCGAGGATAACAAAGACCCTGATCGAGTATAACAAAGGCTCCTCGTCAAGTCCAAAAAAGGCCCCTAGTCGAGTATAACAAAGTCCACTCATCTACTATAACAAAGGCCCCTCATCGAGTATAACAAAGGACCCTCATCGAGTATAACAAAGTCCCTTGATCGACTATAACAATGTCCCCTGTTCGAGTCTAACAAAGTCCCCTTATCGAGTATAACAAATTCCCCTCATCGAGCATAACAAAGTCCCCTTATCGAGTATAACAAAGTCTCCTAATCGAGTATAAAAAAGGCCCCTGGTCGAGTATAACAAAGTCCCCTGATCGAGTATAACAAAAGTCCCCTGATCGAGTATAACAAAGTCCTCTGATCGATTATAACAATGTCCCCTGGTCGAGTAAAACAAAGGGCCCTGATCGTGTAAGACAAAGTCCCCTGATAGAGTATAATAAATTTCCCTGATCGAGTATAACAAAGACCCCTGGACGAGTATAACAAAGTCCCCTTAACCGAGTATAACAAAGTCCCCTGATCGAGTATAACAAATTCCCCTGTTCGAGTATAACAAAGTCCCCTGGTCGAGTATAACATATCCCCTGATCAAGGATAACAAAGTCCTCTGGTCGAGTATAGAAAAGTCCCCTGATCGCGAATAACAAAGTCCCTTGGTCGAGTATAACAAAGTCATCTGATCGAGTATAACAAAGTCCCCTAATCGAATATAACATATCCCCTGATCGAATATAACAAAGTCCCCTGGTCGAATATAACAAAGCTCCCTCATCGAGTATAACAAAAGCCCCTAATCGAATATAACAAAGTCCCCTGATCGAGTATAAAAAGTCCCCTGATCGAGTATAACAAAGTCTCCTGGTTGAGTATAACAAAGTCCCCTGATCGAGTATAACATATCCCCTGACCGAGTATAACAAAGTCCTCTGGTCGAGTAAAAAAAGTCCCCTGGTCGGGTTTAACAAAGTCCCCTGGTCGAGTATAACAAAGTCCCCTCATCGAGTATAACAAAGGCCCCTCATTGAGTATAACAAAGTCCATTGGTCAAGTATAAAAAAGTCCACTGATCGAGGATATCAAAGTCCCTTGATCGAGTATAACAAAGGCCCCTCATCGAGTCCAAAAATGGCCCCTAGTCGAGTATAACAAAGTCCTCTGATCTACTATAACAATGGCCCCTCATCGAGTATAACAAAGGCCCCTCATCGAGTATAACAAAGTCCCTTGATCAAATATACCAAAGCCGACTAATCGAGTATAACAAAGTATCCTGGTCGAGTATAACAATGACCCCTGTTCGAGTCTAACAAAGTCCCCTTATCGAGTATAACAAATTCCCCTTATCGAGTATAACAAAGTCCCCTTATCGAGTATAACAAAGTCCCCTAAACGAGTTTAAAAGAGACCCCTGGTCGAATATAACAAAGTCCCCTGATTGAGAATAACAAAACTCCCCTGATCGAGTATAACATATCCCCTGATCGAGTATATCAAAGTCCTCTGCTCGAGTATAAATAAGTCCCCTGATTGCGTATAACAAAGTCCCCTGGTTGAGTATAACAAAGTCCCCTGATCGAGTATAACAAAGGCCCCTCATTGAGTATAACAAAGTCCATTGGTCAGGTATAAAAAAGTCCCCTGGTCGAGTGTAACAAAGTCCCCTAATCGAGTATAACAAAGTCCATTGGTCAGGTATAAAAAAGTCCCCTGGTCGAGTGTAACAAAGTCCCCTGGTCGAGTATAACAAAGTCCTCTGGTCGAGTATAAAAAAGTCCCCTGATCGAGTATAACAAAGTCCCCTGATCGAGTATAACAAAGTCCTCTGGTCGAGTATAACAAAGTCTCCTAATAGAGTATAACAAAGGCCCCTCATCGAGTATAGCAAAGTCCATTGGTCAAATATAGGAAAGTCCACTGAACGAGTATAACAAACTCCCCCGATCGAGTATAACAAATGCCTCTGGTCGAGTATGACAAAGTCCCCTGATAAAGTATAAAAAAGTCTCCTCGTCGAGTATATCAAAGTCCCCTGATCGAATATAACAAAGTCCCCTGGTCGAGTATAGCAAAGTCCCCTGGTCGAGTATAACAAAGCCCCCTCATCGAGTATAACAAAGGCCAGTAATCGAGTATAACAAAGTCCCCTGATCGAGTACAACAAAGTCCCCTGTTTGAGTTAAGAAAGTCCCCTGGTTGAGTATAACAAAGTCCGCTGATCGAGCATAACATATCTCCTGATCAAGTTTAACAAAGTCCTCTGGTCGAGTATAAAAGAGTCCCCTCATCGCTTATAACAAAGTCCCCTGGTCGAGTATAACAATGTCCCCTGATCGAGTATAACAAAGGCCCCTCATTGAGTATAACAAAGTCCATTGGTCAATTATAAAAAAGTCCCTGGTCGAGTATAAGAAAGTCCCTTGATCGAGTATAACAAAGTCTTCTCGTCGAGTATAACAAAGTCTTCTCGTCGAGTATAACAAAGTCCCCTGATCGAGTATAACATATCGCCTGATCGAGTATAACAAAGTCCCAGGTGGAATATAACAAAGTCCCCTGATCGAGTATAACAAAGTACTCTGGTCGAGTATAAAAAAGTCCCTGATTGAGTATAACAAAGTCCCCTGGTCGAGTATAACAAAGTTCCCTCATCGAGTATAACAAAGGCCCCTCATCGAGTATAACAAAGTCCATTGGTCAAGTATAAAAAAGTTCCCTTTTCGAGTATAACAAAGTCCCCTGATCGAGTATGACAAAGTCCCCTGATCCAGTATAACAAAGCCCCCTGCTCGAGTATAACAAATTCCCCTGATCGAGGATAACAAAGACCCTGATCGAGTATAACAAAGGCCCCTCGTCAAGTCCAAAAAGGCCCCTAGTCGAGTATAACAATGTCCACTCATCTACTATAACAAAGGCCCCTCATCGAGTATAACAACGGACCCTCATCGAGTATAACAAAGTCCCTTGATCGACTATAACAATGTCCCCTGTTCGAGTCTAACAAAGTCCCTTATCGAGTATAACAAATTCCCCTTATCGAGTATAACAAAGTCCCCTTATCGAGTATAACAAAGTCTCCTAATCGAGTATAAAAAAGGCCCCTGGTCGAGTATAACAAAGTCCCCTGATCGAGTATAACAAAAGTCCCCTGATCGAGTATAACAAAGTCCCTTGATCGAGTATAACAAAGTCCTCTGATCTATTATAACAATGTCCCCTGGTCGAGTAAAACAAAGGGCCCTGATCGAGTAAGACAAAGTCCCCTGATAGAGTATAATAAAGTCCCCTGATCGAGTATAACAAAGACCCCTGGACGAGTATAACAAAGTCCCCTTAACCGAGTATAACAAAGTCCCCTGATCGAGTATAACAAATTCCCCTTTCGAGTATAACAAAGTCCCCTGGTCGAGTATAACATATCCCCTGATCAAGGATAACAAAGTCCTCTGGTCGAGTATAAAAAAGTCCCCTGATCGCGTATAACAAAGTCCCTTGGTCGAGTATAACAAAGTCATCTGATCGAGTATAACAAAGTCCCCTGATCGAATATAACATATCCCCTGATCGAATATAACAAAGTCCCCTGGTCGAATATAACAAAGCCCCCTTATCGAGTATAACAAAGGCCCCTAATCGGATAAAACAAAGTCCCCTGATCGAGTATAAAAAAGTACCCTGATCGAGTATAACAAAGTCTCCTGGTTGAGTATAACAAAGTCCCCTGATCGAGTATAACATATCCCCTGACCGAGTATAACAAAGTCCTCTGGTCGAGTAAAAAAAGTCCCCTAATCGGGTTTAACAAAGTCCCCTGGTCGAGTATAACAAAGTCCCCTCATCGAGTATAACAAAGGCCCCTCATTGAGTATAACAAAGTCCATTGGTCAAGTATAAAAAAGTCCACATTTCGAGGATATCAAAGTCCCTTGATCGAGTATAACAAAGGCCCCTCATCGAGTCCAAAAATGGCCCCTAGTCGAGTATAACAAAGTCCTCCACCAGTCTCACTATAACAGCCTCATCCCAAAATTATAACGAGCCCCTCATCGGGTATAACGAAATCATCCTGGTCCCGGTATAAAATGCTGGTAAAGGTATAACAAATACTGTTCGGGTCTAACAAAGTCCCCTTATCGAGTATAACAAATTCCCCTTATCGAGTATAACAAAGTCCCCTTATCGAGTATAACAAAGTCCCCTAATCGAGTATAAAAGAGACCCCTGGTCGAGTATAACAAAGTCCCCTGATTGAGTATAACAAAACTCCCCTGATCGAGTATAACATATCCCCTGATCGAGTATATCAATGTCCTCTGCTCGAGTATAAATATGTCCCCTGATCGCGTATAACAAAGTCCCCTGGTTGAGTATAACAAAGTCCCCTGATCGAGTATAACAAAGGCCCCTCATTGAGTATAACAAAGTCCATTGGTCAGGTATAAAAAAGTCCCCTGGTCGAGTGTAACAAAGTCCCCTAATCGAGTATAACAAAGTCCATTGGTCAGGTATAAAAAAGTCCCTGGTCGAGTATAACAAAGTCCCCTGGTCGAGTATAACAAAGTCCTCTGGTCGAGTATAAAAAAGTCCCCTGATCGAGTACAACAAAGTCCCCTGATCGAGACTAACAAAGTCCTCTGGTCGAGTATAACAAAGTCTCCTAATAGAGTATAACAAAGTCCCCTGATCGAGTACAACAAAGTCCCCTGTTTGAGTTAAGAAAGTCCCCTGATCGCTTATAACAAAGTCCCCTGGTCGAGTATAACAAAGTCCCCTGATCGAGTATAACAAAGGCCCCTCATTGAGTATAACAAAGTCCATTGGTCAAGTATAAAAAATTCCCCTGGTCGAGAAAAAGAAAGTCCCTTGATCGAGTATAACAAATTCTCCTCGTTGAGTATAACAAAGTCTTCTCGTCGAGTATAACAAAGTCCCCTGATCGAGTATAACATATCGCCTGATCGAGTATAACAAAGTCCCAGGTGGAATATAACAAAGTCCCCTGATCGAGTACAACAATGTATCTTGGTCGAGTATAACAAAGTTTTCTAATCGAGTATAACAAAGGCCCCTGGTCGAGTATAACAAAGTCCTCTAATCGCGTATAACAAAGTCCCCTTATCCAGTAAAACAAAGTCCCCTATTCAAGTATGAAAAAGGCCCCTGGTCGAGTATAACAAAGTCCCCTGATTGATTATAACAAAAGTCCCCTGATCGAGTATAACAAAGTCCCCTAATCGAGTATAACAAAGTCCCCTTATCGATTATAACAAAGTCCCCTGGTCGAGTATAACAAAGGGCCCTGATCGAGTAAGACAAAGCCCCCTGATAGAGTATGACAAAGTCCCCTGATAAAGTATAAAAAAGTCTCCTCGTCGAGTATATCAAAGTCCCCTGATCGAATATAACAAAGTCCCCTGGTCGAGTATAGCAAAGTCCCCTGGTCGAGTATAACAAAGCCCCCTCATCGAGTATAACAAAGGCCAGTAATCGAGTATAACAAAGTCCCCTGATCGAGTACAACAAAGTCCCCTGTTTGAGTTAAGAAAGTCCCCTGGTTGAGTATAACAAAAGTCCCCTGGTTGAGTATAACAAAGTCAGCTGATCGAGCATAACATATCTCCTGATCAAGTTTAACAAAGTCCTCTGGTCGAGTATAAAAGAGTCCCCTCATCGCTTATATGAAAGTCCCCTGGTCGAGTATAACAATGTCCCCTGATCGAGTATAACAAAGGCCCCTCATTGAGTATAACAAAGTCCATTGGTCAATTATAAAAAAGTCCCCTGGTCGAGTATAAGAAAGTCCCTTGATCGAGTATAACAAAGTCTTCTCGTCGAGTATAACAAAGTCTTCTCGTCGAGTATAACAAAGTCCCCTGATCGAGTATAACATATCGCCTGATCGAGTATAACAAAGTCCCAGGTGGAATATAACAAAGTCCCCTGATCGAGTATAACAAAGTACTCTGGTCGAGTATAAAAAAGTCCCTGATTGAGTATAACAAAGTCCCCTGGTCGAGTATAACAAAGTTCCCTCATCGAGTATAACAAAGGCCCCTCATCGAGTATAACAAAGTCCATTGGTCAAGTATAAAAAAGTTCCCTTTTCGAGTATAACAAAGTCCCCTGATCGAGTATGACAAAGTCCCCTGATCCAGTATAACAAAGCCCCCTGCTCGAGTATAACAAATTCCCCTGATCGAGGATAACAAAGACCCTGATCGAGTATAACAAAGGCCCCTCGTCAAGTCCAAAAAGGCCCCTAGTCGAGTATAACAATGTCCACTCATCTACTATAACAAAGGCCCCTCATCGAGTATAACAACGGACCCTCATCGAGTATAACAAAGTCCCTTGATCGACTATAACAATGTCCCTTGTTCGAGTCTAACAAAGTCCCTTATCGAGTATAACAAATTCCCCTTATCGAGTATAACAAAGTCCCCTTATCGAGTATAACAAAGTCTCCTAATCGAGTATAAAAAAGGCCCCTGGTCGAGTATAACAAAGTCCCCTGATCGAGTATAACAAAAGTCCCCTGATCGAGTATAACAAAGTCCCTTGATTGAGTATAACAAAGTCCTCTGATCTATTATAACAATGTCCCCTGGTCTAGTAAAACAAAGGGCCCTGATCGAGTAAGACAAAGTCCCCTGATAGAGTATAATAAAGTCCCCTGATCGAGTATAACAAAGACCCCTGGACGAGTATAACAAAGTCCCCTTAACCGAGTATAACAAAGTCCCCTGATCGAGTATAACAAATTCCCCTGTTCGAGTATAACAAAGCCCCCTCATCGAGTATAACAAAGGCCAGTAATCGCGTATAACAAAGTCCCCTGATCGAGTACAACAAAGTCCCCTGTTAGAGTTAAGAAAGTCCCCTGGTTGAGTATAACAAAGTCCCCTGATCGAGCATAACATATCTCCTGATCAAGTTTAACAAAGTCCTCTGGTCGAGTATAAAAAAGTCCCCTGATCGCCTATAACAAAGTCCCCTGGTCGAGTATAACAAAGTCCCCTGATCGAGTATAACAAAGGCCCCTCATTAAGTATAACAAAGTCCATTGGTCAAGTATATAAAAGTCCCCTGGTCGAGTATAAGAAAGTCCCTTGATCGAGTATAACAAAGTCTTCTCGTCGAGTATAACAAAGTCTTCTCGTCGAGTATAACAAAGTCCCCTGATCGAGTATAACATATCGCCTCATCGAGTATAACAAAGTCCCAGGTGGAATATAACAAAGTCCCCTGATCGAGTACAACAATGTATCTTGGTCGAGTATAACAAAGTTTTCTAATCGAGTATAACAAAGGCCCCTGGTCGAGTATAACAAAGTCGTCTAATCGAGTATAACAAAGTCCCCTTATCGAGTAAAACAAAGTCCCCTAATCGAGTATGAAAAAGGCCCCTGATCGAGTATATCAAAGTCCCCTAATCGAGTATAACAAAGTCCCCTGATCGATTATAACAAAGTCCCCTGGTCGAGTATAACAAAGGGCCCTGATCGAGTAAGACAAACTCCCCTGATAGAGTATAACAAAGTCCCCTGATTGAGTATAACAAAAGTCCCCTGATCGAGTATGGCAAAGTCCCCTGGTCGAGCATAACAAAGGGCCCTGATCGAGTAAGACAAAGTCCTCTCATTGAGTATAACAAAGTCCCCTGATCGAGTAAAACAAAGCCCCCTGGACGAGTATAACAAAGTCCCCTGATCGAGTATAACATATCCCCTGATCGAGTATAACAAAGTCCCTGGTGGAGTATAACAAAGTTCCCTGATCGAGTACAACAATGTATCTTGGTCGAGTATAACAACGTTTTCTAATCGAGTATAACAAAGGCCCCTGGTCGAGTATAACAAAGTCCTCTAATCGAGTATAACAAAGTCCCCTTATCGAGTAAAACAAAGTCCCCTAATCGAGTATGAAAAAGGCCCCTGGTCGAGTATAACAAAGTCCCCTGATTGATTATAACAAAAGTCCCTTGATCGAGTATAACAAAGTCCCCTAATCGAGTAAGACAAAGTCCCCTGATAGAGTATAACAAAGTCCCCTGATTGAGTATAACAAAAGTCCCCTGATCGAATATAGCAAAGTCCCCTGGTCGAGCATAACAAAGGGCCCTGATCGAGTAAGACAAAGTCCTCTGATTGAGTATAACAAAGTCCCCTGATCGAGTAAAACAAAGCCCCCTGGACGAGTATAACAAAGTCCCCTGATCGAGTATAACATATCCCCTGATCGAGTATAACAAAGTTCCCTGGTCGAGTATAACAAAGCCCCCTCATCGAGTATAACAAAGGCCCCTCATTGAGTATAACAACGTCCATTGGACAAGTATAATAAAGTCCCCTGGTCGAGTATAACAAAGTCCCCTGATCGAGTATAACAAAGTCCCCTGTTTGAGTATAACAAAGTCCCCTAATCAAGCATAACAAAGTCCCCTGATCGAGTATAACAAAGTCCCCTGATCGAGTATAACATATCCCCTGATCGAGTATAACAAAGTTCCCTGGTCGAGTATAACAAAGCCCCCTCATCGAGTATAACAAAGGCCCCTCATTGAGTATAACAACGTCCATTGGTCAAGTATAATAAAGTCCCCTGGTCGAGTATAACAAAGTCCCCTGATCGAGTATAACAAAGTACTCTGGTCGTGTATAAAAAAGTCCCTGATTGAGTATAACAAAGGCCCCTCATCGAGTATAACAAAGGACCCTCATCGAGTATAACAAAGTCCCTTGATCGACTATAACAATGTCCCCTGTTCGAGTCTAACAAAGTCCCCTTATCGAGTATAACAAATTCCCCTTATCGAGTATAACAAAGTCCCGTTATCGAGTAAAACAAAGTCCCCTAATCGAGTATGAAAAAGGCCCCTGGTCGAGTATAACAAAGTCCCGTGATGGAGTATAACAAAGTCCCCTTATCAAGTATAACAAAGTCCCCTGATCGATTATAACAAAGTCCCCTGGTCGAGTATAATAAAGCCCCCTGATGGAGCATAACAAAAGCGCCTGATCGAGTATAACAAAGTTCCCAGGTCGAGGAAAACAAAGACCCTTGATCGAGTATAACAAAGTCCTCTGATCGAGTATAACAAAGTCTCCTGATCGGGTATAACAAAGTCCTCTGATCGAGTATAACAAAGTCCCCTGATCGAGTATAACAAAGTCCCCTGGTCGAATATAACAAAGTCACCTAATCGAGTATAACAAAGTCCCCTGGTCGAGTATAACAAAGCTCCTTGATCAAGTATAACAAAGGCCCCTAATCGAGTATAACAAAGCCCCCTGCTCGAGTATAACGAAGCCCCCTGATCGAGTATAACAAAGTCCCCTGGTCGAGTATAACAAAGTCCCCTGGTCGAGTATAACCAAGTCCCCTGATCGATTATAACAAAGACCCCTGGAGGAGTATAACAAAGTCCTCTCATCGAGTATAACAAAGTCCCCTTATCGAGTAAAACAAAGTCCCCTAATCGAGTATGAAAAAGGCCCCTGGTCGAGTATAACAAAGTCCCCTGATTGATTATAACAAAAGTCCCCTGATAGAGTATAACAAAGTCCCCTGATTGAGTATAACAAAAGTCCTCTGATCGAGTATAGCAAAGTCCCCTGGTCGAGCATAACAAAGGGCCCTGATCGAGTAAGACAAAGTCCTCTGATTGAGTATAACAAAGTCCCCTGATCGAGTAAAACAAAGCCCCCTGGACGAGTATAACAAAGTTCCCTGGTCGAGTATAACAAAGCCCCCTCATCGAGTATAACAAAGGCCCCTCATTGAGTATAACAACGTCCATTGGACAAGTATAATAAAGTCCCCTGGTCGAGTATAAGAAAGTCCCCTGATCGAGAGTATAACAAAAGTCCCTGGTTGAGTATAACAAAGTCCCCTAATCAAGCATAACAAAAGTCCCCTGATCTAAAGTATAACAAAGTCCCCTGATCAGTATAACATATCTGATCGAGTATAACAAAAAAAGGATTCCTAGTCGAGTATAACAAAGTCTTCTCGTCGAGTATAACAAAGTCCCCTGATCGAGTATAACATATCGCCTGATCGAGCATAACAAAGTCCCAGAGGGAATATAACAATGTCCCCTGATCGAGTATAACAAAGTACTCTGGTCGAGTATAAAAAAGTCCCTGATTGAGTATAACAATGTCCCCTGGTCGAGTATAACAAAGTTCCCTCATCGAGTATAACAAAGGCCCCTCATCGAGTATAACAAAGTCCATTAGTCAAGTATAAAAAAGTTCCCTGGTCGAGTATAACAAAGTCCCCTTATCGAGTATGACAAAGTCCCCTGATCGAGTATAACAAAGCCCCCTGCTCGAGTATAACAAAGTCCCCTGATCGAGGATAACAAAGACCCTGATCGAGTATAACAAAGGCCCCTCGTCAAGTCCAAAAAGGCCCCTAGTCGAGTATAACAAAGTCCACTCATCTACTATAACACAGGCCCCTCTTCGAGTATAACAAAGGACCCTCATCGAGTATAACAAAGTCCCTTGATCGACTATAACAATGTCCCCTGTTCGAGTCTAACAAAGTCCCCTTATCGAGTATAACAAATTCCCCTTATCGAGTATAACAAATTCCCCTATCGAGTATAACAAAGTCTCCTAATCGAGTATAAAAAAGGCCCCTGGTCGAGTATAACAGAGTCCCCTGATCGAGTATAACAAAAGTCCCCTGTTCGAGTATAACAAAGTCCTCTGATCGATTATAACAATGTCCCCTGGTCGAGTAAAACAAAGGGCCCTGATCGAGTAAGACAAAGTCCCCTGATAGAGTATAATAAAGTCCCCTGATCGAGTATAACAAAGACCCCTGGACGAGTATAAGAAAGTCCCCTTAACCGAGTATAATAAAGTTCCCTGATCGAGTATAACAAATTACCCTGCTCGAGTATAACAAACTTCCCTGGTCGAGTATAAAAATGTCCCCTGATCGCGTATAACAAACTCCTCTGTTCGAGTATAAAAATGTCCCCTGATCGCGTATAACAAAGTCCCTTGGTCGACTATAACATAGTCATCTGATCGAGTATAACAAAGTCCCCTGATCGAATATAACATATCCCCTGATCGAGTATAACAAAGTCACCTGGTCGAATATAACAAAGCCCCCTCATCGAGTATAACAAAGGCCACTAATCGAATATAACAAAGTCCCCTGATCGAGTATAAAAAAGTCCCCTGATCGAGTATAACAAAGTCTTCTGGTTGAGTATAACAAAGTCCCCTGATCGAATATAACATATCACCTGATCGAGTATAACAAAGTCCTCTGGTCGAGTAAAAAAAGTCCCCTGATCGGGTTTAACAAAGTCCCCCGGTCGAGTATAACAAAGTCCCCTCATCGAGTATAACAATGGCCCCTCATTGAGTATAACAAAGTCCATTGGTCAAGTATAAATAAGTCCACTGATCGAGGATATCAAAGTCCCCTAATCGAGTATAACAAAGGCCCCTCATCGAGTCCAAAAATGGCCCCTAGTCGAGTATAACAAAGTCCTCTGATCTACTATAACAATGGCCCCTCATCGAGTATAACAAAGGCCCCTCATCGAGTATAACAAAGTCCCTTGATCGAGTATACCAAAGCCGCCTAATCGAGTATAACAAAATATCCTGGTCGAGTATAACAATGACCCCTGTTCGAGTCTACCAAAGTCCCCTTATCGAGTATAACAAATTCCCCTTATCGAGTATAACAAAGTCCCCTTATCGAGTATAACAAAGTTTCCTAATCGAGTATAAAAGAGGCCCCTGGTCGAGTATAACAAAGTCCCCTGATTGAGTATAACAAAACTCCCCTGATCGAGTATAACATATCCCCTGATCGAGTATATGAAAGTCCTCTGCTCGAGTATAAATAAGTCCCCTGATCGCGTATAACAAAGTCCCCTGGTTGAGTATAACAAAGTCCCCTGATCGAGTATGACAAAGGCCCCTCATTGAGAATAACAAAGTCCATTGGTCAGATATAAAAAAGTCCCCTGGTCGAGTGTAACAAAGTCCCTAATCGAGTAAAACAAAGCCCTCTGGTCGAGTATAAAAAAGTCCCTGATCGAGTATAACAAAGTCCCCTGGTCGAGTATAACCCTCTGGTAGAGTATAAAAAAGTCCCCTGATAAAAAAGTCCCCTGATCGAGTATAACAAAGTCCCCTGATCGAGTATAACAAAGTCCTCTGGTCGAGTATAACAAAGTCCACTGATCGAGTATAACAAAGTTCCCTGGTCGAGTATAACAAAGTCCCCTAATAGAGTATAACAAAGGCCCCTCATCGAGTATAGCAAAGTCCATTGGTCAAATATAGGAAAGTCCACTGAACGAGTATAACAAACTCCTTCGATCGAGTATAACAAATGCCTCTGGTCGAGTATGACAAAGTCCCCTGATAAAGTATAAAAAAAGTCTCCTGGTCGAGTATATCAAAGTCCCCTGATCGAATATAACAAAGTCCCCTGGTCGAGTATAGCAAAGTCCCCTGTCGAGTATAACAAAGCCCCCTCATCGAGTATAACAAAGGCCAGTAATCGAGTATAACAAAGTCCCCTGATCGAGTACAACAAAGTCCCCTGTTTGAGTTAAGAAAGTCCCCTGGTTGAGTATAACAAAGTCCCCTGATCGAGCATAACATATCTCCTGATCAAGTTTAACAAAGTCCTCTGGTCGAGTATAAAAAAGTCCCTTGATCGCTTATAACAAAGTCCCCTGGTCGAGTATAACAAAGTCCCCTGATCGAGTATAACAAAGGCCCATCATTGAGTATAACAAAGTCCATTGGTCAAGTATAAAAAAGTCCCCTGGTCGAGTATAAGAAAGTCCCTTGATCGAGTATAACAAAGTCTTCTCGTCGAGTATAACAGAGTCTTCTCGTCGAGTATAACAAAGTCCCCTGATCGAGTATAACATATCGCCTGATCGAGTATAACAAAGTCCCAGGTGGAATATAACAAAGTCCCCTGATCGAGTACAACAATGTATCTTGGTCGAGTATAACAAAGTTTTCTAATCGAGTATAACAAAGGCCCCTGGTCGAGTATAAAAAAGTCCTCTAATCGAGTATAACAAAGTCCCCTTATCGAGTAAAACAAAGTCCCATAATCGAGTATGAAAAAGGCCCCTGGTCGAGTATAACAAAGTCCCCTGATTGATTATAACAAAAGTCCCTTGATCGAGTATAACAAAGTCCCCTAATCGAGTATAACAAAGTCCCCTGATCGATTATAACAAAGTCCCCTGGTCTAGTATAACAAAGGGCCCTGATCGAGTAAGACAAAGTCCCCTGATAGAGTATAACAAAGTCCCCTGATTGAGTATAACAAAACTCCACTGATCGAGTATAGCAAAGTCCGTTGGTCGAGCATAACAAAGGGCCCTGATCGAGTAAGACAAAGTCCTCCGATTGAGTATAACAAAGTCCCCTGATCGAGTAAAACAAAACCCCCTGGACGAGTATAACAAAGTCCCTGGTGGAGTATAACAAAGTCCCCTGATCGGGTTTAACAAAGTCCTCTGGTCGAGTATAACAAAGTCCCCTCATCGAGTATAACAAAGGCCCCTCATTAAGTATAACAAAGTCCATTGGTCAGGTATAAAAAAGTCCACTGATCGAGGATATCAAAGTCCCCTGATCGAGTATAACAAAGGCCCCTCATCGAGTCCAAAAATGGCCCCTAATCGAGTATAACAAACTCCTCTGATCTACTATAACAATGGCCCCTCATCGAGTATAACAAAGGCCCCTCATCGAGTATAACAAAGTCCCTTGATCGAGTATACCAAAGCCGCCTAATCGAGTATAACAAAGTATCCTGGTCGAGTATAACAATGACCCCTGTTCCAGTCTAACAATGTCCCCTTATCGAGTATAACAAATTCCCCTTATCGAGTATAACAAAGTCCCCTTATCGAGTATAACAAAGTCCCCTAATCGATTATAAAAGAGGCCCCTGGTCGAGTATAACAAAGTCCCCTGATTGAGTATAACAAAACTCCCCTGATCGAGTATAACATATCCCCTGATCGAGTATATCAAAGTCCTCTGCTCGAGTATAAATAAGTCCCCTGATCGCGTATAACAAAGTCCCCTGGTTGAGTATAACAAAGTCCCTGATCGAGTATAACAAAGGCCCCTCATTGAGTATAACAAAGTCCATTGGTCAGGTATAAAAAAGTCCCCTGGACGAGTGTAACAAAGTCCCCTAATCGAGTAAAACAAAGCCCTCTGGTCGAGTATAAAAAAGTCCCCTGATCGAGTATAACAAAGTCCCCTGGTCGAGTATAACAAAGTCCTCTGGTCGAGTATAAAAAAGTCCCCTGATCGAGTATAACAAAGTCCCCTGATCGAGTATAACAAAGTCCTCTGGTCGAGTATAACAAAGTCCCTAATCGAGTATAACAAAGGCCCCTCATCGAGTATAGCAAAGTCCCCTAATAGAGTATAACAAAGGCCTCTCATCGAGTATAGCAAAGTCCATTGGTCAAATATAGGAAAGTCCACTGATCGAGTATAACAAACTCCCCCGATCGAGTATAACAAATGCCTCTGGTCGAGTATGAATAAGTCCCCTGATAAAGTATTAAAAAGTCTCCTGGTCGAGTATATCAAAGTCCCCTGATCGAATATAACAAAGTCCCCTGGTCGAGTATAGCAAATTCCCCTGATCGAGTATAACAAAGCCCCCTCATCGAGTATAACAAAGGCCAGTAATCGAGTATAACAAAGTCCCCTGATCGAGTAAAACAAAGTCCCCTGTTTGAGTTAAGAAAGTCCCCTGGTTGAGTATAACAAAGTCCCCTGATCGAGCATAACATATCTCCTGATCAAGTTTAACAAAGTCCTCTGGTCGAGTATAAAAAAGGCCCCTGATCGCTTATAACAAAGTCCCCTGGTCGAGAATAACAAAGTCCCCTGATCGAGTATAACAAAGGCCCCTCATTGAGTATAACAAAGTCCATTGGTCAAGTACAAAAAAGTCCCCTGGTCGAGTATAAGAAAGTCCCCGACTGAGTATAAAGTCTTCGCCGAGTATATAACAGAGTCTTCGTCGAGTATAACAAAGTCCCCTGATCGAGTATAACATATCGCCTGATCATAAATAAAAGTCCCAGGTAATATAAACAAAGTCTCCTGATCGAGTGCCAAATAATGCAGAGTGTAACAAAGTTTTCTAATCGAGATATGTTGTACCTCATTCATATAACAAAGTCCTCTGTCGAGTAACAAAGTCCCTTTATCGAGTAAAACAAAGTCCCCTAATCGAGTATGAAAAAGGCCCCTGGTCGAGTATAACAAAGTCCCCTGATTGATTATAACAAAAGTCCCTTGATCGAGTATAACAAAGTCCCCTAATCGAGTATAACAAAGTCCCCTGATAGATTATAACAAAGTCCCCTGGTCGAGTATAACAAAGGGCCCTGATCGAGTAAGACAAAGTCCCCTGATAGAGTATAACAATGTCCCCTGATTGAGTATAACAAAAGTCCCCTGATCGAGTATAGCAAAGTCCCCTGGTCGAGCATAACAAAGGGCCCTGATCGAGTAAGACAAAGTCCTCTGATTGAGGATAACAAAGTCCCCTGATCGAGTAAGACAAAGCCCCCTGGACGAGTATAACAAAGTCCCCTGATCGAGTATAACATATCCCCTGATCGAGTATAACAAAGTCCCTGGTGGAGTATAACAAAGTCCCCTGATCGAGTACAACAATGTATCTTGATCGAGTATAACAAAGTTTTCTAATCGAGTATAACAAAGGCCCCTGATCGAGTATAACAAAGTCCTCTAATCGAGTATAACAAAGTCCCCTTATCGAGTAAAACAAAGTCCTCTAATCGAGTATGAAAAAGGCCCCTGGTCGAGTATAACAAAGTCCCCTGATTGAGTATAACAAAAGTTTCCTGATCGAGTATAACAAAGACCCCTAATCGAGTATAACAAAGTCCCCTGATCGATTATAACAAAGTCCCCTGGTCGAGTATAACAAAGGGCCCTGATCGAGTAAGACAAAGTCCCCTGATAGAGTTTAACAAAGTCCCCGGATTGAGTATAACAAAAGTCCCCTGAGCGAGTATAGCAAAGTCCCCTGGTCGAGCATAACAAAGGGCCCTGATCGAGTAAGTCAAAGTCCTCTGATCGAGTATAACAAAGTCCCCTGATCGAGTAAAACAGAGCCCCCTGCACGAGTATAACAAAGTCCCTGATCGAGTATAACACATCCCCTGATCGAGTATAAAAAAGTCCTGGTGGAGTATAACAATGTCCCCTGATCGAGTATAACAAAGTCTCCTGGTCGAGTATAACAAAGTTTTTTAATCGAGCATAACAAATTTCCTTGGTCGTGTATAACAAAGTCATCTGATCGAGTATAACAAAGTCCCCTGATCGAGTATAACTTAGTCCCCAAATCAAGTTTAACAAAGTCCCCTGATCGAGTATAACAAAGTCCCCTGATCGAGTATAACATATTCCCTGTTCGAGTATAACAAAATCCCCTGGTCGAGTATAACAAAGCCCCCTCATCGAGTGTAACAAAGGCCCCTCATCGAGTATAAAAAAGTCCCATTATCGAGTATAACAAAGTCCCCTGATCGAGTATAACATATCCCCTGATTGAGTATAACAAAGTCCTATGGTCGAGTAAAAAAAAGTCCCCTGGTCGAGTATAACAAAGTCCCCTCATCGAATATAACAAAGGCCCCTCCTTGAGTATAACAAAGTCCATTGGTCAAGTATAATAAAGTCCCCTGGTCGAGTATAACAAAGTCCCCTGATCGAGTATAATAAAGTACTCTGGTCGAGTATAAAAAAGTCCCTGATTGAGTATAACAAAGTCCCCTTGTCGAGTATAACAAAGTCCCCTGATCGAGT
>NW_024734225.1:0-110239 GCF_018991925.1 Homarus americanus | reverse complement strand
CACCTGGCATGGTGGTTTTGTGTACCGTCCACCCGGTATGGTGGTTTCTGGTGTACGTCCACTGGTATGTAGGCCCCGTGTTCCGGCCCACCAGGTATGGTGGCTGGTGTACCGTCCCCTGGTATGGTGGTTTGCGTACTGTCCACCTAGTATGGTGGTTTGCGTACCGTCCACCCGGTGGCGGTGGTTTGCGTTCTCGGCCCACCTGGTGGCGCGGTGGTTTGGTGTACCTTTCCACCTAGTATGGTGGTTTATGCACCGGCCCACTGGTGCAGCGGTGGTTTGCGTACCGGCCCACCTGGTAGTGCGGTGGTCCTGTGTACCGCCCACTCAGTATAGTGGTTTGCGTACCGCCCCCGGTATGGTGGTTCTGTATGATATATATGGACACAAAGTAGCACCTTCAGCTGTATATTATTATATTACTCTTATATTACTCTTATTAATTATGTATAGTAAAGTATTACAGAACATGTATTAATTCTATGTAATATTCTATTTATTGTGCACCATATTATGTATATAAATTATCACATTTATACTTTATGTATTCAGCTTGTGAATGCTGGCATCTGTATAGTCCAGCGCGTAGTAATACATAGATAGATGTAGAAGTAGTTAAGACCGAGTCCTGGTGGTGTGCCCACAGGCTCCCTGTGTCCTACTGTAATATTATCTCCCGTACGAGAATAGAACCTACTTTTAAAGACAACAAGTGTTTGTATATACCCTCAGTAGTATAGAACATTCTTTGGGTATCTGGCAATACGCTAGATGGCGCAGTGATTATTTCTCAGTGAGATTCAGTGGACCAAGCCTTCCCCGGACTCTGTTTATGGCGTCTCTTCCACTTCAGCCGACAGCAAGACTACTACAAGCCTCTAGACTTACAGTGTTGTGAAGTGCTATGCTGTGTACAGTGCTGTGCTGTGAAGTGAAGTGTTTTGTGAAGTGCTGTGCTGTGTATTTTAATCATAATTGTCTGTGCAAGTTGCGGTCAGCTGACTAAGGGAGCGACCCGACAGTACGTGCTCTCCCGTCTCTGGTCTGAGGGTGACTGAGGAGCTAGCGCGACGCTGGCCACTCGCTCCTACGTCTGGCAGCGCGCCAAGTCTCTCCCCTCCCGCCAGGCACACACACACACACACACACACGCATTCACCTTAGATTTCTTGTGACTTACTGTAAACTTCTGTAATTCTGTGCATAGATTACGAGGGGCTGACCCGGTCTTTTGCACAGATAGAGTACAGAAGCAGTCGGCATGTCTCACAGGGATCATAACGATACCCTGGACGATGGGGCTACGAGTTTTAGTGTGGGAGACCCCTCCCCGCTTATACCCCACACTCCCCACAGTGACAACGCCGAGTCACCCACAGAATCTCCTCGCTCGTCGCGAGCCAGCTCTCCTGCGATGCATGCGTCCACAGATCTCCTTCAACTGATAAAGTGGATGGAAACTTCTCGACGCCGGGACGATATTGCAAGGAGAGAAGAGGAAGAAATTAGGTACAAAGAGTCTGAAAGACGACGCCACAAAGAGGAACAAACACGCAGAGAACTCGAAGAGATACGTAGACGTGAGGATGACCTTAGAAGACAGGAGGATCAAGCCAGATTTGAAGCTTTGATTTCTCTGTTAGCCTCCCCACAACGTTCTACCGTACAAGATTCGTCTGCTACAACTGATGTTGATGCGACTAGAGGTACTGGTACCTCATTTTCCAGAGTCGGAACAACACCTCAAAAGGCTGCTGTACAGACGCCTCCCTCTCTGATGTCTGACGCTTCTTATCAGATGTTTCGGGAATGGCGTCGACGTTGGCAAGACTACGCAACAATGGTTGACTTGTCCAGTTTATCACAACCGAAACAAATGATCCAGCTTCGTATGTGCTTGTCCTTAGAGACGCAACGTACTCTCGAGCACACACTTCAAGTGCCTCCTACGACAACTCTGACGGTAGAGGCCGTGCTCGACAAGTTGCAGGAACACGTCAAGGGACAGCGCAACGAAGCACTCAGGAGAAGACAACTCCTCCAATGTAAACAGCTTGAGGGAGAATCTTTTGACGCATTTTTTGTAAGGCTCAAAAGGTGTTCAGAGGAAGTTGATGTTTGTCCCGGACATTCTCAAGTCTGTGAAGAAACACAACTTAAGACAATTATCTTAACGGGTGTCCGAGATGAAGAGCTAGTTCAGCGTCTCATTTCCCTCGACCCCACTTCCTCCCTTCAAGATGTTGTTACGAAATGTCGAGCGTACGAGGCCGCCAGGTGTGCGATTTCAGCTTTACGTTCACAACCTGACCAGGTGAGGGCAGTGTCTTCCTACAGAAAGGGTAAGAAGCAGCAAGGTAACCCCACCCCTCACCCTCCAGCCACACCTTCAGCAGCAGCTTTGTGTAACAGCTGTGCGAGACAGCATAATGCCTCCCAGTGCCCAGCTGCTCAAAGCGTGTGCAGAAGTTGCGACCGCCAGGGTCACTGGGCTTATACAGTCAAGTGCCCTGCTAGCAAAGTTCAGTGCAGACTTTGTGGTCGTAAGAAGACACATAGCGATACCACCTAGGATCCAAGAAGTCATCTCAGGTAGTAGTGCTGGCGCCGCCCTCCTTCTGGCAAGCATCAAGACGCTGTGTCCAGTTGTTCCTGCTGGCAATGAGTTCCACAGACACGACGCCCTGTAGCACATCAATGTCGCTTATTTCTTACGGTAACTCGTCATCCAGTCTTCAGATGTTACCTGATGCACGTTGACGTCTCAGTAATTCACCACAACATTTAGCAAGTTTGGGAATACCTAGGAGCAACCCACAGCCCCTCCCCAGACAACGAAACTGACAGCCGCAGTTCCAAACAAAGATGGCTCCAGCGCGATCTCTGGGCCACCTCATTTTTGCAAGCAGTCTTGCTCAGCCTGATTGATGTTCATAATGGCATCCTGACCCGCTTTATCATATGGCCATGTCAAGAATCCACATGGCTCATGAATTCCTAAACCCATCTTAAAGGTCACCCATGTCAACAGGTTGAAGGAATTCTCATCTCTACTAACATCCTTCTGACGCAAGAGCCACCTCTCAAGAGCTGCTGACGTTAACAAGAATTTTAGGATCCACACCACTAGCTGATGGTCCACACCTTGATTCTCAAGGAGCTAGGACAAGAGCTTGACTCCATGGTTGTTCAGGAATCATCAAACCGGCCGGAGGCGAACCTTCACCTGGTGCCACCCCTCCGCCCCTGAAAATGCCAAAACTCGTAGGAGGAACACTGATCACCACCGATCTGTCAAACTTAACCAGCAAGTTTCACGTCCAGCCCACCCTTCACCCACACCCCAGCTGTTCTGTGGACCCGAATACGAAGTTTTACAAATTACGGACGCCTTATGTGTTATTAGCAGACTCGATTCTGGCCGAAGAAGACCAACACTTGACTACATTCATCATACCATTTGAAGATACTCAGTATTGCAGAGGCCACATGATTTGCCGCCACGGGCGATGCATTCTGTCAATCGCAGACGCCACCTTCAAGGAGTCACGAATTGTGTCAAGGTGGCTGATGATATCAACTCCCACGACGAAGACTACAGCCCAACTCTCCTGATATATAAGCTCACCAGATGTCGAGATTACCTCAACGCTGACAAGTTTAGTCAGCGCCCCATCAGTGAACTCTCAGGTACACCTCTCAGCATCAGGCATTGCAGCTTGAACCAGGAATTTTCCAACCCTGCCAACCTAACAGACTCCGTTCTTTAGGTCTAACAATCACGGCTAACACACACCTGACATCCTGCCGCAGCCCAGCAGCACGCCCCCTGCTGAGCCCCAGGAGGACATTCCCTAGACCCAGATCATCAAGAGGCCTTCCCACAAGTTAACAGGCCCCATGAGTCCACCTGTCCTGCCTGCGACCCAGCCCTACCCACCGTCCTCCAGACTGATGCCTCCAGGACCTACTGCTGGTTACGCCCTCTGCAGGACCATGTATGTGAAACACCACGACCCAGTGGATCCCGGTTCCTGACGGAGACCTTGTTCATGATGGCTGTTTCTACCTGATAGGACTTCAGCATTTCACCTCTCTTCACGGATCATCGCCCCTATAACTCATATAATCAATCACTCTTGACGTAACTCGCTTTCAACGCCTGAAAGAGAAGTTTCCCTTATCCTTTCACTTATTGTGAGGGTAAGCTCAGGTATCCCGATGCTCTGTCCCATGCCTCGCCAGTCGCCCCCACTCCCAAGAGGATCTAGATGTCAGGTTCTACAGCTGCTGCATCCCTCAAGTCCGTGGCTGCCTTTACATCAGAGTCTACAGCACTCGATGCAGACAAGACCCTGAAGATCTCTCAACACAGCCCAGGCTCGACCCTTCCTACATCCGCCTGCTGACTGTGTGTCTCAGGATTTCCATCTACCCGATAATCACCTTTCATGAATCGCTACTCTAAGACAGTAACACACGAGGACTCTATTGTGATGGGGACCTTGTATGGTCCACGAGTTATTCCTGCTGCCCTACGCTGCATTTTGCCTGCCTTCACGACCAGCCATCGAGGAGTGGGAGGCCACTCGTTCGGGCGAGACTGTATTTTGCCTGAATCAACGCGACATTGTGCACAGGGTCTGCGTCTCTGTGAACCGTACAGATTCTGCAACCCAGCCAGCAACAGGAACCTTAGTAAACCCTTCAAGACCCTTCGAGTCTGTGTCGGCCGATTTCGCAGCTGCAGGAAGTCCTTCCTCGCCATTGCCGACCGACTGATGGCCTGCTTGTCAGCCCCCTGCAGTGATGGCTACTGCTAACATCCCGAGCTGGCATCTACCTCCAGGACAGATGGAGGACCCCCAGTCCACCAGCCACGAGTTCCTGGACTCATGGACCGCTAGGGAGCCTGTCGTGACCCGCCCCACACCCCCCAGGTGTCACCAGCTCAGGACTCTGACGAGGTTTGCTGGAGCAAGCCAACACCTGAACTTCACCTGACGCTCCCCAGCCCAGGTCCTATACGGACATCAGGTCTTGTGTCCTGCCCACCAAGTCTTTTTTCTCAAGGCAGAAGACCGAAGAATGTGACTGCAGAACGAGTCAGCTGTCGCTGCCTCGGCATGACTGTCATGCCTGCCCTTCTGCTGAGCAGCTCTTTCCATATTATACACTATGTATAGCATTACAGAACATGTACTAATTCTATGTATTCATTTTATTGTGCACCAGGCTACTTTACATCTGAGTCCTGTGTCCCACTGCACATGAGAACCCACACCTCAGCAGCATAGAATGATCTTTGGGCATCTGCACACAGACTCTCAACCACACTGCACCTCCTTCCCACCCATACCACCACACCTCCACACCCATACCACCACATGCCTCCACCCACACCACAACACTCTCCTCCACCCATACCACACCACACTCTCCTCCACCCATACCACCACACCTCATTCACCCATACCACCTCACACCTCCCCCACCACCACACCCTTGCCTCCACCCACACCACCACACCCCATCCATCCATACCCACCACACTCTCCTCCCACCCATACCACCACCTCCTTCCACCCATACCACCACACACCTCCTTCCACCCATACCACCTACACTCTCCCCTTCCACCCATACCACCACACCTCTCATTCACCCATACCACCACGCTTCTCCCTCCACCCACATACCCACCACACCTCCCTTCACCCATACTACCACACTCTCCTTCCCTATACCACCACACCCTTTCCACCCATACCACCACACCTCCCTCCCTCACCCATACCACCACACTCCCCCACTCCACCCACACCACCACACCTCCTCCACCCATACCACAACACTCCTCCACCCATACCACCACACCTCCCTCCACCCATACCACCACACTCTCCCCTCCACCCATACCACTACACTCATTCCCCATACCACACACTCCTCTCACCCATACCACCACACTCTCACCCAACCACACTCACACCAAACTCTCCATCCACCCACATACCACCACACTCCCTCCATCCACCCATCACCACACCTCTCCCACCCCACATCACTACACCCATCCATCACCCATACCACCACACCTCATTCACCCATACCACCACACTTCCTCCACCCACAAACCACCACACACCTCATTCACCCATACCACCACACTCCCTCCTCCAAACCCATACCACCAACTCTCTCCACCAACCACCACACACTCTCCCCACCAATCATCACACACCCTTCACCAACACCACACCCTTCCACCAACATACCACCACACTCTCTCCACCCATACCACCACTCTCCTTCACCCCTTACCACCACACTCTCCCTTCACCCATACCCACACCCTTAACTCCAACCACATCCCACCACACTCTCCCACCCATACCACTCTCCTTCACCCCATACCACACACTCTCACCTACCCACACCTCCTCACACCATACCACAACTCTCATTCACCCATACCACCACATCACCCCATGCCACCACGCTCTCATTCACCCTACAATCATTCACCCATACCACCGCATCCCCCATACCACCACACTCTCGTTCACCCATACCACCGCTTATCCTCCACCATGCCACCACGCTCTCCTCCGCCATCCACCGCATATCACACTCCACACCCATACCACACTCATCTTCACCCATACCACCACACTCCTTCACCCATACCACCACTCCTCCTTCACCCATCCCACCACTCCTTCACCCATGCCACCACACTCCTTCACCCATACCTGCACTCCCTCCACCCATACCACCACACTCTCCTTCACCCAACCACCACATCTCATCACCCATCACCACACTCTCCTTCACCCATACCACCACACTCTCCTCACCCATACCACCACCTCTCCTTCACCGCCACCTCTCCTTCGCCACATACCACCACACTCCTCAACCATACCACCACAATCACCTCACCTATACCACCACGCCGCCATCACGCCGTCCACCGCCTCATCACCCCCAACACCCCTCCGCCCATACACCGCCGCATATCATCACCCTGCCACCACCCCATTCGCCCGTCCGCCATATCATCGCCCACCGCCGCATCTCATCACCCCATGCCACATATCATTCACCCATGCCGCACATCTCATTCACCCCGTACCACCGCATCATATTCACCCCTGCACCGCACCATCATTCACCCGTACCACTCTCATCACATGCCACCGCATATCACCCATACACCGCATCTCCGTACCCATATCCTGCAATCACCTCCTTAATCCACATCATTCGCCCCCTGTTCGCTCTCATCACCCGTCCACCACAATCTCATCGCCCAGATACCACTCATCATTCGCCCATACCACCACACACATTCACCCATACCACCACATCTCGTTCCCCATCACACCCATGCCGCCACGCTCATCACCCATGCCACCGCATCTCATTCACCCAGGCCACCACGCTCACATGCCACCGCATATCATCCCATGCCGCATATCATTCGCCCATCCAATCCATCCCCATGCCACCACGCTCATCACCCACCTGCCACACTCTCTCAACCCATGCCACCACATCTCTTCACACACCACCCATATCTGCCACTGCCAATATCATCACCCATGCCACCACACTCTCCTTCACCCACCACATCTCATTCACCCATACCACCACACTCTCATCAGCCATGCCACCAGCTCTCATCACCCATGCCACCACTCTCATCACCACCCATGTCACTACCTCTCATTCCCTACACCACATCACTTACATTACCCATGCCACCACACTCCTCAATCACCCATGCCACCAAACTCTCATCCCCCATGCCACACACTCTCACACACATCCTTCACCCATACCACCACACACCTCCACCCACCCATCACCACGCCACCCACCCATACCACCACACCTCATCTCACCCATACCACCACACCTCACCCCCCACACCACATCCTTCACCCAGCCTGCAAACTCTCCTCCACCCATACCACAACCTCCTCCTCCACCATCACCACACTCTCCTTCCCTCACCATACCACACTCCTTCACCCATACCACCACACTCTCCTCCACCCATACCCACACTCACCATCCACCCATACCACCTCTCCTTCACCCATACCACCACACTCTCACATCACCCTTCCTCAACCCATACCACCACACTCTCCTCCACCCATACCACCACCTCTCCCTCCACCCATACCACCACACTCTCATTTCACCCATACCACCACACTCTCCTCTGCCACACCTTGTCTCCTCCACCCATTTCACCCATGCCACTCTCATTCCACCCATGCCACCATATCACCCATGCCTCATCACCCATGCCACCACACTCTCATCACCACCCATGCCTCCTTCATGTGCCACCACGCTCATGCCACCCTTCACCCAGCCACTACATCACTTCATCCGCCGCCGCATCGACATCACCCCATGCCGCCAGCTCTCCTCACCCATACCACCACACTCTCATTCACCCACCACCACGCTCTCTCCACCCATACCACCACACTCCTTCACCCATACCACCACACTCTCCTCCAACCATACCACCAAGCTCTCTCCACCCATACCACCACACTCTCCTCCACCATATCACCACACTCCACTTCCCTCATAATACCACACCTTCACCCATACCACCACACTCTCCTTCACCCAAACCACCACAAACTCCTTCAACCATACCACCACACTCCTTCACCCATACCACCACACCCTGTTCACCCATACCACCACGCTCTCCTCCACCCATACCACCACACTCTTCACCCATACCCACCACCTCCTTCACACCAATACCACCACACTCTCCAACCATACCACCACACTCTCTCCAAACCCATACACCACACCACCTCCTTCACCCATACCACCACATTCCATCACCCATACCACCACGCTCTCCTCCCACCCATACCTCACAACATTCTCCTCCAACCCATACCACCACACCTCTTCTCCACCCATACCACCACACTCTTCTCCACCCATACCACCACACTCTCTACCACCACCACCACGCTCTCCTCCACCCATACCACCACACCTCATTCACCCATACCACCACGCTCTCATTCACCCATACCACCACACTCTCCTCCAACCATACTCACCAAGCTCTCCTCCACCCATACCACCACACTCTCCTCCACCACCCATACCACTACACTCTCCTTCCCCATACCACCACACCTCCTTCCACCCATACCACCACACTCTCCTTCACCCATACCACCACACCCCCATTCACCCATACCACCACACCTCCCTCCACCCATACCACCAAGCCTCCACCCATACCACCACATCCTCCACCCATACCACTACACTCTCCCTCCACCCATATCACTACACACTCCTTCCCTCATACCACCACACTCCTTCTCACCCATACCACCACACTCTCCTCCACCCATACCCACCAAGCTCTCCTCCACCCATACCACCACACTCTCCTCCACCATACTACACCCTCTCCTTCACCCATATCACTACACTCTCCTTCCCTCATACCACCACACTCCTTCACCCATACCACCACACTCTCCTCCAAATCCACCACCAAGCTCTCCTCCACCCATACCACAACACTCTCCTCCACCAACACACACTCTCCTCCCTCAACACACACTCCTTCACCCATACCCACCACACTCTCCTCCAACCATACCACCACATTCTCCTCCACCCATACCACCACACTCTCCTTCACCCATACCACCACACCCCCTCCATCACCCATACCACACCTCTCCTCCACCCACACCACCACACCTCATTCACCCATACCACCACACCTCCCCCCACCACACCACCACCTGCTCTCCTCCACCCATACCACCACACCTCATCTCACCCATACCCACCACACCTCCTCCACCCATACCACCACACTCTCCTTCACCCATACCACCACACTCTCCTTCACCCATACCACCACACTCTCCTCCACCCATACCCACCACACTCCTCATTCACCCATACCACCACACTCTCCTCCACCCATACCACCACACTCTCCTTCACCCATACCCAACACACTCTCCTCTCACCCATACCACCACACTCTATCTTCACCCATACCACCACACTCTCTCCACCCATACCACCAAGCTCTCTTCACCCATACCACCACCTCCTCCACCCATACCACTACGCTCTCCTCCACCCATACCACCACACCTCCTTCCCCTCATACCACCTCACACCCCTTCACCCACACCACCACACTCTCCTCCAACCATACCACCAAGCTCTCCTCCACCCATACCACCACACTCTCCCTCCACCATATCACCCACACTCTCCCACCCATACCACTACACTCTTCCCCACCACCACACTCTCATTCACCACATACCACCACGCTCTCTCCAACCCATACCACCACACTCTCCTTCACCCATACCACCACACACTCTCCTCCAACCATACCACCAAGCTCTCCACCCACACCACCCCACACTCTCCTCCACCATATCCTTCCACACTCTTCCTCATACCACCACGCTCATCACCCATGCCACCACTCTCATCACCCATACCGCCAGCTCTCCTCACCCATGCCACCGCATATCATCACCATATCCGCTTTCTCCACGCCCGTAATCTGCTCGCTCTCATACCCATCATCCACCGCATCATTCCCCATGCCACCGCATATCATCGGCCATGCCACCGAATATCATCACGCTGCGCACACTATCATTCCCCTCATGATGCCGCATCATTCGCCACATGCCACCGCATATCATCAACCATACACCGCATATCATCGACCATGCCACCACGCCTCATTTGCCCATGCCACACTCTCCATCCGCCCATACCACGTCTCATCACCCATGCCACTCTCCTCCACCCATGCCACCACCTCTCCTCCACCCATGCCACCACACTCTCATTCACCCATACCACCACTCTACCTGCAACCTCTCACTCCACCCATGCCACCACACTCTGTTCACCCATACCACCACTCTCCTCCACCCATACCACCACACTCTCCCATTCACCCATGCCACTCTCATTCACCCATGCCACCATCCTCTTATACCACCACTCTCATTCACCATGCCACCACGCTCTCCATCACCCATGCCACACTCCTTCACCATACCACCACACTCTCTTCACCCATGCCACCACTCTCCCTTCACCCAAACCACCACACCTCCTTCACCCATGCCACCACATCTTTCACCCATACCACCACACTCCTCATTCACCCACCACGCTCTCCTCCACCCATGCCACCACACTCTCCTTCACCCATACCACCACACTCTCCACCACATACCACCACTCTCCTTCACCCATACCACCACCTTCTCAGCCCATACCACCACGTTCATTCACCCATCCACCACACTCTCCCTTCACCCATCCCACCACACTCTCCTTCACCCATCCCACCACCTCTCCTTCACCCATCCCACCACACTCAATTCACCCATCCCACCACTCAAGTTCACCCATCCCACCACACTCTCGTTCACACATCCACCACTCTCACCTTATACCACCACACTCTCCTTCACCCATACCACAACACCTCCATCACCCATCCCACCACACTCTCCTTCATCCATGCCACCACCTCTCCTCCACCCATCCCACCACAGTCTCCTCTAACCATACCACCACACTCTCCTCCGCCCATCCCACCACACTCTCCCTTTACACATACCACCACACTCTCCTCCACCCATCCCATCACACTCTCCTCCACCCCATACCACCACACTCTCCTTCACCCATACCACCACACTCTCCTTCACCCATCCACCACACTCTCCTCCACCCTACCACCACACTCTCCTTCACCCATCCCACCACACTCTCCTTACCCATACCACCACTCTCCTCCACCCATACCACCACACTCTCCTCCCCCCCATACCACCTCTATTCCCACCCATACCCATACCACCACTCCTTTCACCCATGCCATACATCTCCTTACCCCTACCACCTCCTCTGGCCAGCCTACCACAGTCATATTCACCTATGCCACCACACTCTCCTCCACCATACCACCACATCTCCTCCACCCCCAACACCACTCCTCCACCCATACCACCACACTCCTTCACCCATACCACACTCATCAACCATGCTACCATTCTCCCACCCATACCAATACACTCTCCTCACCCATATCACTTACACTCTTCCCTCAACCCACCACCTCCTTCACCCATACCACCACTCTCCTCAGCCATACCCAAACTCTCCTCACCCATGCCACCCATCTCATTCTCCATATCACTGCATCTCCTTCCTCATAAGACCATATTCACCCATCCATCACTCTCATCAGCCATGCCACCACACTCTCTACAGCCTGCCACCACCTTCACCCATGCCACCACACTCCTTCACCCATACCATATTTATCAACCATGCCACCACGCATATCACTCAACCATGCCACCACACTCTTCACCCATACCACCACACTCTCCACGTCGCAAAATCCACGCTCTCATCACCCATACCACAGCACTCTCCTCCACCCATACCAGCCACACTCTCCTCCCATACCACACACTCTCATTCACCCATACCACCACACTCTCCTCTACCACACCACCGCTCTCCTCCACATAACACCACCTCTCATTCACCCATACCACCACGCTCTCCTCCACCCATACCACCACTCTCTCCTTCACCCACCCACCACACTCTCCTTCACCCATACCACCACACTCTCCTTCACCCATACCACCACTCATTCACCCATACCACCACGCTCTCCACCCATGCCACACACTCATTCACCCACCTCTCCTCCACCCATGCCACCACTCTCCTTCACCCAAACCACCACACACTCCTTCACCCATGCCACCACACTCCTTCACCCATGCCACCACACTCTCATTCACCCATGCCACCACTCCTCCACCCATACCACCACACTCTCATTCACCCATGCCACCACACTCTCATTCACCCATACCACCACTCTTCTCCAGCCATACCACCACTCTCCTCCAACCATACCACCACCCTCTCCTTCACCCGCCCACCACACCTCTCCATCACCCATGCCACCACTCTCCATCACCCATACCACAACCTCTCCTCCACCCAGCCACCACCACTCCTCCTCCACCCACCACCACTCTCATTCACCCATGCCACCCACTCTCTGCCACCACCACGCTCTCCTCCACCACCACGCTCTCCCATACCACCACTCCTGTTCCACCCCGTACCACCACATCTCATTCACCCATACCACACTCTCCTCCAGCCATACCACCAAGCTCTCCTCCACCCATACCACACTCTCATCACCCACCCATATCACTACACTCTCCTTCATGCCACCACACTCCTTCACCCATACCACCACACTCTCCTTCACCCATGCCAATACACCCTAATTCACCCATACCACCAGACTCTCCTCCACCCATGCCACCAAGCTCTCCTCCACCCATACCACCACTCTCCTTCACCCATACCACCACACACTCCTTCACCCATACCACCACACTCTCCCTTCACCCATACCACCACACTCTCCTTCACCCATACCACCACACTCTCCTTCACCCATACGACCACACTCTCATTCACCCCATACCCACACTCTCCTCCACCCATACCACCACACTCTCACCCACCACACCTCCTCCACCCATACCACTACACTCTCCTCCACCCATATCACTACACTCTTCTTCCCTCATACCACCACACTCCTTCACCCATGCCACCACTCTCCTCCAACCATACCGGCTCTCCTCACCCATACCACACACTCTCTCCACCCATCACTCTCCTCCACCCATATCACTACACTCTCCTTCTCATACCACCACACTCCTTCACCCATACCACACTCTCCTCCAGCCATACCACAGGCTCTCCTCCCATACCACAACACTCTCCTCCACCATATCCTACACTCTCCTTCCTCATAATGCCACCTTCACCCATACCACACTCTCCTCCAACCATACCACACTCTCCTCCAACCATGCCACCACACTCTCCTTCACCCATACCACCACACTCTCCTCCACCCATACCCACCACCTCTCATTCACCACCTCCTCCACCCATACCACCACTCTCCTTCACCCATACCACCACACTCTCCTTCACCCATACCACCACTCTCCTTCACCCCTACCACACTCATTCACATTCCACCACGCTCTCGTCCACCCATACCCACCTCTCCTTCACCCATACCGCCTCTCCTCCCCATACCCTCTCCTCCACCCATAACACCACACTCTCCTTCACCCACCACCACACTCTCCTTCACCCATACCACACACTCATTCACCCATCCACACACTCTCCTTCCCTCATGCCACCACTCCTTCACCCATGCACCACATCTCATCAGCCATACCAAGCTCTCCTCCACCCATACCACCACACTCTCATCACCATATCACTACACTCTCCTCCACCCATATCACTACACTCTCCTTCCCTCATACCACCACACTCCTTCACCCATACCACCACACTCTCCTCCAACCATACCACCAAGCTCTCCTCCACCATACCACAACCTCTCCTCCACCATATCACTACTCTCCTTCCCTCATAATACCACACTCCTTCACCCATACCACCACACTCTCCTCCCCATACCACCACCTCTCCTTCCAACCATACCACCACATCTCCTTCACCCACATACCACCTCTCCATCACCCATACCACCCGCTCTCCTCCACCATACCACACTCTCCTCACCCCTTACCACTCTCCCTCCACCCATGCCACCACACTCTCATTCACCCATAGCAGCACACTCTCCCACTACCACCTTGCTCTCACTCCCACCCACCACACTCTCATTCACCCATACCACCACTCTCCCTCACCCATACCACCACACTCTCCTTCACCCATACCACCACCTCTCCTTCACCCATACCACCACACTCTCCTTCACCCATACCACCACACTCTCATTCATCCATACCACCACGCTCTCCTCCACCCATACCACCACACTCTCCTTCACCCATACCAACACACTCTCCTTCACCCAAACCACCACACACTCCTTCACCCATACCACCACACTCTCCTTCACCCATTCCACCACACTCTCCTTCACCCATACCACCACCGAAGGGTCAAGACGTACCTGGCGCTCCTCGGAGCAGCCAGGTCAACTGTTATGTTGGCCCATACCAACTCCCTCCCCTGAACCCTCCTCCCCACCGGAATATCAACAAGTTCACGCCAGAAGTTACTATTTCATTTAGGAAAGAAATGGAACCAGTGTTAAACAGAGGTGAACAGTGGTGAACAGTGCTTAAGTCAGTGAGAACAACTCAACAGTAACAGTGGTACCCAAGTTGACCTTTCACACAGTGAGGTCCCAGGTACCCAGTGATAACGGCCTGTGAGACCCAACTACCAGCGATGTGTTACTCCGTCTACGATAGGAAGGCCTGGAACCACACCTCACTCATATAACACCATCTGTGAGGGAATTACTACACCATGTGAGGCCCCTCATAACACCATATGTGAAGGAGTTACTACACCACGTGAGGCCCCCCATAACACCATCTGTGAGGAATTACTACACCACGAGTCTCTCATAACACCATCTGTGAGGGAATTACTACACCACGTGAGGCCCCTCATAACACCATCTGTGAATTATCACATTCACGTGAGGCCCCCATAACACCATCTGTGAGGGAATTACTACACCACGTGAGGCCCTCATAAATACCATCTGTGAGGGAATTACTACACCAATGTGAGGTCCCTCATAACACCATCTGTGAGGGAATTACTACACCACGTGAGGCCCCTCATAACACCATCTGCGAGGGAATTACTACACCACGCCAGGTCCCTCATAACAACATCTGAGGGAACCACTACACCACGTGAGTTCCTCCTAACACCATCTGGGAGGGAGTTACTACACTACGTTTTTGCTGTTCAACACCTACATTAATCTGTATGTTCACTGTATGTTCCTTTACCTTTCTCTAATGAAGGCTTTTGTTAAACCACCAATGTATGTAATAAGTCATTTATGTCCAATGTATATTTTCAGCCTTCGGGCTGCAGAACTTTTTCAATAAACCGTTAATTATTATTATTATTATTATTATTATTACTCTCATTCACCCATACCATCACGCTCTCCTCCACCCATACCACCACACTCTCCTTCACCCATACCACCACGCTCTCCTCCAACCATACCACCAAGCTCTCCTCCACCCATACCACCACACTCTCCTCCACCATATCACTACACTCTCCTTCCCTCATAATACCACACTCCTTCACCAATACCACCACACTCTCCTCCACCCATACCACCACACTCTCCTTCACCCAAACCACCACACACTCCTTCACCCATACCACCACACTTTCCTTCACCCATACCACCACACTCCCTTCCAACCATACCACCACACCTCTCCACCCATACCACCACCACACTCTCCTTCACCAATACCACCACACTCTCCTTCACCCATCCCACCACACTCTCCTTCACCCATACCACCACACACTCTCCTCCACCCATACCACCACACTCTCTTCACCCATCCCACCACACACTCTCCTCCACCCATACCACCACACTCTTTCTCCAACCATACCACCACACCTCCTTCACCCATACCACCACACCTCCTTCACCCATACCATCACACACCCATTCACCCATCCCACCACACCTCCTCCCTCATACCACCACACTCTCTCCACCCATACCACCACACTCTCCTCCACCCATACCACCACACTCTCCTCCACCCATACCACCACACTCTCCTCCACCCATACCACCACGCTCTCCTCCACCCATACCACCACACTCTCCTTCCCCATACCACCACACTCCTTCACCCATACCACCACACTCTCCTCCAACCATACCACCAAGCTCTCCTCCACCCATACCACCACACTCTCCTCCACCATATCACTACACTCTCCTCCACCCATATCACTACACTCTCCTTCCCTCATACCACCACACTCCTTCACCCATACCACCACACTCTCCTCCAACCATACCACCAAGCTCTCATCCACCCATACCACAACACTCTCCTCCACCATATCACTACACTCTCCTTCCCTCATAATACCACACTCCTTCACCCATACCACCACACTCTCCTCCAACCATACCACCACACTCTCTGTATGATATATATGGACACAAAGTGGTACCTTCAGCTGTATATTATTATATTACTCTTATATTACTCTTATTAATTATGTATAGTAAAGTATTACAGAACATGTATTTATTCTATGTAATATTCCATTTATTGTGCACCATATTATGTATATAAATTATCACATTTATACTTTATGTATTCAGCTTGTGAATGCTGGCATCTGTACAGGCCAGCGCGTAGTAATACATAGAGAGAAGTAGTTAATACCGAGTCCTGGTGGCGTGCCCACAGGCTTCCTGTGTCCTATTGTAATATATCTCCCATACGAGAATAGAACCTACTTTTAAAGACAACAAGTGTTTGTATATACCCTCAGTAGTATAGAACATTCTTTGGGTATCTGGCAATACGCTAGATGGCGCAGTGATTATTTCTCAGTGAGATACAGTGGACCAAGCCTTCCCTGGACTCTGTTAATGGTGTCTCTTCCACTTCAGCCGACAGCAAGACTACTACAAGCCTCTAGACTTAGTGTTGTGAAGTGCTATGCTGTGTACAGTGCTGTGCTGTGAAGTGAAGTGTTTTGTGAAGTGCTGTGCTGTGTATTTTAATCATAATTGTCTGTGCAAGTTGCGGTCAGCTGACTAAGGGAGTGACCCGACAGTACGTGCTCTCCCATCTCTGGTCTAAGGGTGACTGAGGAGCCAGCGCGACGCTGCCCAGCCGCTCCTACGTCTGGCAGCGCGCCAAGTCTCTCCCCTCCCGCCAGACACACACACACACACACACACGCATTCACCTTATATTTCTTGTGACTTACTGTAAACTTCTGTAATTCTGTGCATAGATTACGAGGGGCTGACCCGATCTTTTGCACAGATAGAGTACAGAAGCAGTCGGCATGTCTCACAGGGATCATAACGATACCCTGGACGATGGGGTTACGGGTTTTAGTGTGGGAGACCTCTCCCCACCCACGCCCCACGCTCCCCAAAGTGACACGGCCGAGTCACCCACAGAATCTCCTCGCTCGTCGCGAGCCAGCTCTCCTGCGATGCATGCGTCCACAGATCTCCTTCAACTGATAAACTGGATGGAAACTTCTCGACGCCGGGACGATATTGCAAGGAGAGAAGAGGAAGAAATTAGGTACAAAGAGTCTGAAAGACGACGCCACAAAGAGGAACAAACACGCAGAGAACTCGAAGACATACGCAGACGTGAGGATGACCTTAGAAGACAGGAGGATCAAGCCAGATTTGAAGCTTTGATTTCTCTGTTAGCCTCCCCACAACGTTCTACCGTACAAGATTCGTCTGCTACAACTGATGTTGATGCGACTAGAGGTACTGGTACCTCATTTTCCAGAGTCGGAACAACACCTCAAAAGGCTGCTGTACAGACGCCTCCCTCTCTGATGTCTGACGCTTCTTATCAGATGTTTCGGGAATGGCGTCGACGTTGGCAAGACTATGCAACAATGGTTGACTTGTCCAGTTTATCACAGCCGAAACAAATGATCCAGCTTCGTATGTGCTTGTCCTTAGAGACACAACGTACTCTCGAGCACACACTTCAAGTGCCTCCTACGACAACTCTGACGGTAGAGGCCGTGCTCGACAAGTTGCAGGAACACGTCAAGGGACAGCGCAACGAAGCACTCAGGAGAAGACAACTCCTCCAATGTAAACAGCTTGATGGAGAATCTTTTGACGCGTTTTTTGTAAGGCTCAAAAGGTGTTCAGAGGAAGTTGATGTTTGTCCCGGACATTCTCAAGTCTGTGAAGAAACACAACTTAAGACAATTATCTTAACGGGTGTCCGAGATGAAGAGCTAGTTCAGCGTCTCATTTCCCTCGACCCCACTTCCTCCCTTCAAGATGTTGTTACGAAATGTCGAGCGTACGAGGCCGCCAGGTGTGCGACTTCAGCTTTACGCTCACAGCCTGACCAGGTGAGGGCAGTGTCTTCCTACAGAAAGGGTAAGAAGCAGCAAGGTAACCCCACCCCTCACCCTCCAGCTACACCTTCAGCAGCAGCTTTGTGTAACAGCTGTGCGAGACAGCATAATGCCTCCCAGTGCCCAGCTGCTAAGAGCGTGTGCAGAAGTTGCGACCGCCAGGGTCACTGGGCTTACACAGTCAAGTGCCCTGCTAGCAAAGTTCAGTGCAGACTTTGTTGTCGTAAGAAGACACATAAAGGACACCACCTAGGATCCAAGAAGTCATCCTCAGGTAGTGCTGGCGCGCCCCCTCCTTCTGGCAAGCATCAAGACGCTGTGTCCAGTCGTTCCTGCCGTCGTGTACGTAGTTCCACAGACACGACGCCCCAGCACATCAATGTCGTCATTTCTTACGGTAACTCGTCATCCAGTCTTCAGATGTTACCTGACACCGGTGCTGACGTCTCAGTAATTGGTCCACAACATTTAGCAAGTTTGGGAATACCCAGGAGCAACCTACAGCCCCCTCCTCAGACAACGAAACTGACAGCTGATGGTTCCAAGATGGCTCCAGCGTTGGGATCTTTCTGGGCTACCCTTACCTTTGGTAAGCAGTCTTGCTCAGCCCGGATTGATGTTCATAATGGTATCCCGACTCCGCTTTTATCATATGGCCATTGTCAAGAATTGGCCATTATTTCCAAGGAATTCCCTAAACCTATCTTAAAGGTCACCCATGTCAACAGGTTGAAGGAATTCCCTATCTCTACTAACACGTCCCCTTCTGACGCAAGAGCTTACCTTCTCAAGGAGTTTGCTGACGTGTTGGTTAATAAGAAATCTTTAGGATCCACACCACTCAAGCCGATGGTGGGTCCACCTATGAAGATTCATCTTAAGGATGGTGCTACACCTTTTGCCATCCACACCCCTCGTTTGATTCCTCACGCCTACAAGGAGCTAGTTAGACAAGAGCTTGACTCCATGGTTGTTCAGGGAATCATCAAACCGGCCGGAGACGAACCTTCACCTTGGTGCCACCCTCTCGTCCCTGTCGCCAAACCTCGTGGTGGAGTACGGATCACCACCGATCTGTCAAAACTTAACCAGCAAGTTTCCGTCCAGCCCACCCTTCACCCACACCCTTCGCAGCTGTTCGAAGTGTGGACCCGAAGGCGAAGTTTTTTACAACTATGGACGCCTTATGTGGTTATTGGCAGATCGAGTTGGCCGAAGAAGACCAACACTTGACTACATTCATCACACCATTTGGAAGATACCAGTATTGCAGAGGCCCCATGGGATTTGCCGCTACGGGCGATGCATTCTGTCAACGTCGTGACGCGACCCTTCAAGGAGTCACGAATTGTGTCAAGGTGGTTGATGATATCTTACTCCACGACGAAGACTACTGTGCCCACCTCTCCCGGATATATGAAGTTCTCACCAGATGTCGAAAGTACGGGATTACCCTCAACGCTGACAAGTTTGTAGTCGCCGCTCCATCAGTGAACTTCTGTGGGTACACCCTCTCAGCATCAGGCATTGCAGCTGACCCGGAGAAAGTAAGTGGAATCAGGGATTTTCCAACCCCTGCCAACCTAACAGACCTCCGTTCTTTTTTAGGTCTGGTCAATCAGCTGGCTGAATTCACACCTGACATCTCCGCCGCAGCCCAGCCGTTACGCCCCCTGCTGAGCCCCAGGAGGACATTCCTGTGGACCCCAGATCATCAAGAGGCCTTCCAGCAAGTTAAGCAGGCCCTTGTGAGTCCACCTGTCCTCGCCTGTTACGACCCAGCCCTACCCACCGTCCTCCAGACTGATGCCTCCAGACTCTACGGCGTTGGTTACGCCCTTCTGCAGGACCATGGCGGTGGACAACTCCGCTTAATTCAGTGTGGATCCCGGTTCCTGACGGACGCTGAGACCCGATATGCCACGATTGAGCTGGAGATGTTGGCTGTTGTCTGGGCGATGGCGAAGTGCCGTTTCTACCTGATAGGACTTCAGCACTTCACCCTCTTCACGGATCATCGCCCCCTTATACCTATAATCAATCACTACTCTTTGGATGCAGTAGAAAATCCTCGCCTTCAACGTCTGAAAGAGAAGCTCTCGCCTTATCTCTTCACGGCTGTGTGGCGTGCGGGTAAGCTGTTGTGCATCCCGGATGCCCTGTCCCGCGCCCCCGTCAGTCGCCCCACCCCAGAGGACGAGATGTTGTGTTCTACAGCTGCTGCATCCCTCAAGTCAGTGGTTTCATTGAAGGCCGTCTTCACATCAGAAGAGTCTACAGCACCGGATGCAGACAAGACTCTTGAAGATCTCCGCACCGCAGCCCGGGCCGACCCTTCCTACATCCGGCTCGTCGACTGTGTGTCTCAGGGATTTCCATCTACCCGATACGACCTTCATGAATCGCTACTCCCGTACTGGAAAATACGCGAGGACCTCTATTGTGATGGAGACCTCGTCTTGTATGGTCCACGAGTAGTTATTCCTGCTGCCCTACGCCGCCGTACCTTGGCCCGCCTTCACGACAGCCATCGAGGAGTGGAGGCCACCAAGCGACGGGCGAAGCAGACTGTATTTTGGCCCGGAATCAACGCGGACATTGCAAGTACCGTCCGTGCCTGTGAACCGTGCCAGATTCTGCAACCTAGCCAGCAACAGGAACCTTTAATGTGCGACGATAACCCTTCAAGACCCTTCGAGTCTGTGTCGGCCGATTTCTTTGCAGTTGCAGGGAAGTCCTTCCTCGTCATTGCCGACCGACTGTCTGGATGGCCTGTTGTCGTCCCCTGTGGTAGTGATACAACGGCTACTGCTACCATCCGGAGCTTCAGGCATTACTTCAGAGAAGTTGGTGTTCCCCTCCGCCTCAGGACTGATGGAGGACCCCAGTTCACCAGCCACGAGTTCCGGGACTTCATGGACCGTTGGGGAGTCCGTCATGTCGTGACCTCGCCCCACTACCCCCAGGCGAATGGACACGCTGAAGCCGCAGTCAAGACTGTGAAACACCTGATCCTTAAGGTGTCACCCTCAGGAAATATCGACTGCGAGGACTTCGATCGAGGTTTGTTGGAGTTACGCAACACCCCGAACTTCACCGGACGCTCCCCAGCCCAGGTTCTATACGGACATCATCTCAGGTCTTGTGTTCCTGCCCACCCGAAGTCTTTTTCTCAAGAGTGGCAGGCCAAGACTGAAGAATGTGACCGCCGTGCAGCAGAACGAGCCGCAGATGTCGCTGCTCGGTACGACTGTCATGCCCGCCCCCTTCCCAGGTTGAGTATCGGCCAGCAGATCAGGATTCAAGATCCGGTATCTCACCGCTGGGACAAGGTTGGGGTTGTCATGGGTATTGGCCGGTCCAGGGACTACCAAGTGCGTCTTCCTAGTGGTAGAGTATGGTGGAGGAACCGTCGTTTCCTCCGACCTGTGGAGCTGCCTAGTGTTGACCCCTCCCCAGTTGAGTCCCCTAATGTTGATGTCTCTAAAGTAAATCCATCCCCACCTTGTGTTTCTGCCCCAGTACTCCGCAGGTCCGAGCGACTCAGAAACAAATGGTCCGCTCAAGATGAAACTATGAGCGTATAGGGGGGAGGGAGGTGTATGATATATATGGACACAAAGTAGTACCTTCAGCTGTATATTATTATATTACTCTTATTAATTATGTATAGTAAAGTATTACAGAACATGTATTAATTCTATGTAATATTCCATTTATTGTGCACCATATTATGTATATAAATTATCACATTTATACTTTATGTATTCAGCTTGTGAATGCTGGCATCTGTACAGGCCAGCGCGTAGTAATACATAGAGAGAAGTAGTTAAGACCGAGTCCTGGTGGCGTGCCCACAGGCTTCCTGTGTCCTACTGTAATATATCTCCCGTACGAGAATAGAACCTACTTTTAAAGACAACAAGTGTTTGTACTCTTCACCTCCAGTACCTCATAATACCACATTCCTTCACCCATACCACCACACTCTCCTCCAACCATACCACCACACTCTCCTCCAACCATACCACACTCTCCTTCACCCATACCACCACACTCTCCTTCACCCATACCACCACACTCTTCTCCAACCATACCACCACACTCTCCTCCAACCATACCACCACACTCTCCTTCACCCATACCACCACACTCTCCTCTACCACTACCACCACGCTCTCCTCCACCCATACCACAGACTCTCATTCACCCATACCACCACGCTCTCCTCCACCCATCACCACACTCTCCTTCACCCATACCACCACACTCTCCTTCACCCATACCACACTCTCCTTCACCCATACCACCACACTCTCATTCACCCATACCGCTCTCCTCCACCCATACCACCACATCTCCTTCACCCATACCACCACACTCTCCTCCACCCATACCACCACCTCTTCTTCACCCATACCACAACACTCCTTCACCCATACCACCACACTCTCCTTCACCCATCCCACCACACTCTCCTCACCCATACCACCACACTCCCTTCCAACCATACCACCACACTCCCCTCACCCATACCACACTCTCCTTCACCAATACCACCACACTCCTTCACCCATCCCACCACACTCTCCTACCCATACCACCACACTCTCCTCCACCCATACCACCACACTCTCCTTCACCCATCCCACCACACTCCTTCACCCATCCCACCACACTCTCCTCCACCCATCCCACCATAGTCTCCTCAACCATACCACCACACTCTCCTCCGCCCATCCCACCACTCTCCTTTACACTACCACACTCTCCTCACCCATCCCACCACACTCTCCTCCACCCATACCACCACACTCTCCTTCACCCCTACCACACTCTCCTTCACATCCCACCACACTCTCCTCCACCCATACCACCACCTTCTTCACCATCCCACCACACACTCTCCTCCACCCATACCACCACACTCTCCTTCACCCATACCACCACACTCTCTTCACCCATACCATCACACTCTCCTTCACCCATACCACCACACTCTCTCCTTCACCCATACCACCACCTCTCCTTCACCCATACCACCACACTCTCCTCACATACCACCACACCTCTCCTTCACCCATACCACACTCTCCTTCACCCATATCACTACACTCTCCTTCCCTCATAATACCACACTCCTTCACCCATACCCACCTCTCCTCCACCCATACCACACTCTCCTTCACCCAAACCACCACACTCCTTCACCCATACCACCACTCTCCTTCACCCATACCACCACACTCTCATTCACCCATACCAGCTCTCCTCCCCACCCATACCACCACACTCTCCTTCACCCATACCACACTCTCCTTCACCCATACCACCACACTCTTCTCCAACCATACCACCACACTCTCCTCAACATACCACCACACTCTCCTTCACCCATACCACCACTCTCCATCACCCATCACCACGCTCTCCTCCACCCATACCACAACACTCTCCTCCACCCATACCACCACACTCTTCTCCACCCATACCACCACACTCTCATTCACCCATACCACCACACTCTCCTCTACCACTACCACCATGCTCTCCTCCACCCATACCACCACACTCTCATTCACCCATACCACCACGCTCTCATTCACCCTACCACCACACTCTCCTCCAACCATACCACAAGCTCTCCTCCACCCCCACCACACTCTCCTCCACCACCCATATCACTACACTCTCCTTCCCTTATACCACCTCCTTCACCCCCACCACACTCTCTCCTTCACCCATACCACCACACCTCTAATTCACCCATACCACCACTCTCCTCCACCCATACCACCAAGCTCTCCTCCACTCATACCACCACTCTCCTCCCACCATACCACTACCTCTCCTCCACCCATATCACTACCTCTCCTTCCCTCATACCACCCTCCTTCACCCATACCACCACACTCTCCTCCAAGCCATAGCTCTCCTCCACCCATCCACCACACTCTCCTCCACCATATCACACCTCTCCTCCACCCATATCACTACACTCCTTCCCTCATACCACCACACTCCTTCACCCATACCACCAAGCTCTCCTCCACCCATACCACAACACTCTCCTCCACCATATCCTACACTCTCCTTCCCTCATAATACCACACTCCTTCACCCATCACCACACTCTCCTCAACCCATACCACCACACTCTCCTCCAACCATACCACCACACTCTCCTTCACCCATACCACCACACCTCTCCATCACCCATACCACCACTCTCCCTCCACCCATACCACAACACTCTCCTCCACCCATACCACCACACTCTCCTCCCACCCATACCACCACACTCTCATTCACCCATACCACCACACTCTCCTCTACCACTACCACCTTGCTCTCCTCCACCCATACCACCACACTCTCATTCACCCATACCACGCTCTCTTCACCATACCACCACACTCTCCTCCACCCATACCACCAGCTCTCCTCCACCCATACCACCACTCTCCTCCACCACCCATATCACCCTCTCCTTCCCATACCACCACCTCCCTTCACCCATACCACCACACTCTCCTTCACCCATACCACCACACTCTCATTCACCCATACCACCACACTCTCCCTCCACCCATACCACCACACTCTCCTCCACCCCTACCACTTCCCCACCCATACCACCACTCCTTCACCTACCTCTCCTTCACCCACCACCCATCTCCCTTCACCCATCCACCCCTCCCTCCACCCTACCACCACACTCTCCTCCACCCATACCACCACACTCTCCTCCACCCATACCACTACACTCCTCCACCCATATCACTACACTCTCCTTCCCTCATACCACCACACTCCTTCACCCTACCACCACACTCTCCTCCAACCATACCACCAAGCTCTCCTCCACCCATACCACCACTCTCCTCACCATATCACTACACTCTCCTCCACCCATATCACTACACTCTCCTTCCCTCATACCACCTCCTTCACCCATACCACCACTCTCCTCCAACCATACCCAACTCTCTCACCCATCCACCATCTCCTCCACCATATCACTACACTCTCCTTCCTCATACCACACCTCCTTCACCCATACCACACTCCTCAACCATACACCACACTCTCCTCCAACCATACCACCACACTCTCCTTCACCCATACCACCACACTCTCCATCACCCATACCACCACCTCTCCTCCACCCATACCACAAACTCTCCTCCACCCATACCACCACACTCTCCTCCACCCATACCACACTCTCCCTCCACCCATACCACCACACTCTCATTCACCCATACCACCACACTCTCCTCCACCCATACCACCACCTCTCCTTCACCCATACCACCACACTCTCCTTCACCCATACCACCACTCTCTTCACCCATACCACCACACTCCACCCATACCACCACACTCTCCTTCACCCATACCACCACCTCTCCTTCACCCATACCACCACACTCTTCACCCATACCACACTCTCCTTCACCCATACCACCACTCTCTCACTCCATCCACCCACCCTCTCCTCCACCCATACCACCACTCTCCTTCACCCATACCACCACACTCTCCTCCAACCATACCACCAGCTCTCCTCCACCCATATCCACCACACTCTCCTCCACCCATATCACTACACTCCTTCCCTCATTACCACCTCCTTCACCCATACCACCACACTCTCCTCCACCCATACCACCACACTCTCCTTCACCCATACCACCACACTCCTTCACCCATACCACCACACTCTCCTTCACCCATACCACCACACTCTCATTCACCCATACCACCACGCTCTCCTCCACCATACCACCACCTCTCCTTCACCCATACCACCACACTCTCCTTCCCAAACCACCACACACTCTTCTCCAACCATACCACCACACTCTCTTCCAACCATACCACCACACTCTCCTTCACCCATACCACCCACACTCTCCATCACCCATACCACCACGCTCTCCTCACCCATACCACAACACTCTCCTCCACCCATACCACCACCTCTTCTCCACCATACCACCACTCATTCACCCATACCACCACACTCTCCTCTACCACTACCACATCTCCTCCACCCATGCCACCACACTCTCATTCACCCATACCACCACGCTCTCATTCACCATACCACCACACTCTCCTCCAACCATACCAAGCTCTCCTCACCCATACCACCACACTCTCCTCCACCACCCATATCCTGCACTCTCCTTCCTTATACCACACACTCCTTCACCCATACCACCACACTCTCCTTCACCCATACCACCACACTCTCATTCACCCATACCACCACACTCCTCCCACCCATACCACAGCTCTCCTCCCATACCACCACACTCCTCCACCCATACCACTACACTCTCCTCCACCCATACCACTACTCTCCTTCCCCCTTACCACCACACTCCTTCACCCATACCACCACACTCTCCTCCACCCATACCACCAGCTCTCCTCCCACCCATACCACCACACTCTCCTCCTCCACCCATCACTCTCTTCCCTCATCCACCACACTCTTCCCATCCACCTCTTCCATCCCTTCTCACCCATCCCATCTCCCATCCACACTCCTTCCCCATCCACCCTCTCCTCCAACCATACCACCACACTCTCCTCAACCATACCACCACACTCTCCTTCACCCATACCACCACCTCTCCATCACCCATACCACACTCTCCTCCACCCATACCACAACACTCTCCTCCACCCATACCACACTCTCCTCCACCATACCACCACACTCTCATTCACCCATACCACCACACTCTCCTCTACCACTACCACCTTGCTCTCCTCCACCCATACCACCACACTCTTCTCCACCCATACCACCACACTCTCATTCACCCATACCACCACACTCTCCTCTACCACTACCACCACGCTCTCCTCCACCCATACCACCACACTCTCATTCACCCATACCACCACGCTCTCATTCACCCATACCACCACACTCTCCTCCAACCATACCACCAAGCTCTCCTCCACCCATATCACTACACTCTCCTTCCCTTATACCACCACACTCCTTCACCCATACCACCACACTCTCCTTCACCCATACCACCACACTCTAATTCACCCATACCACCACACTCTCCTCCACCCATACCACCAAGCTCTCCTCCACCCATACCACCACACTCTCCTCCACCCATACCACTACACTCTCCTTCACCCATACCACACTCTCCATCACCCCATACCACCACACTCTCCCTCCACCCCATACCCACAGCCTCTCCTCCACCCCTTCCCCCTCTCCTCCAACCATACCACCACACTCTCCTTCACCCATACCACCACACTCTCCATCACCCATACCACCATGCTCTCCTCCACCCATACCACAACACTCTCCTCCACCCATACCACCACACTCTCCTCCACCCATACCACCACACTCTCATTCACCCATACCACCACACTCTCCTCTACCACTACCACCTTGCTCTCCTCCACCCATACCACCACACTCTCATTCACCCATACCACCACACTCTCTTCCACCCATACCACCACACTCTCCTTCACCCAAACCACCACACACTCCTTCACCCATACCACCACACTCTCCTTCACCCATACCACCACACTCTCATTCACCCATACCACCACGCTCTCCTCCACCCATACCACCACACTCTCCTTCACCCATACCACCACACTCTCCTCCACCCATACCACCACACTCTCCTTCACCCATACCACCACCTTCTCCTTCACCCATACCACCACACATTCATTCACCCATCCCACCACACTTTCCTCCACCCTTACCACCACACTCTCCTCCTCCCATACCACCACACTCTCCTCCCACCCCTTACCACCAAACTCTCTCCTCCACCCATACCACCACACTCCCCTCCCCACCCCATCTCCCTCCCTCCACCCCATACCACCACCTCTCCTTCGCTCATACCACCATACTCCTCCTCCCAACCATACCACCACGCTCTCCTCCTCCACCCCATACACCACACTCTCCTCCACCCACCACCACACTCCTCCTTCACCCCATACCACACACTCTCCTCCACCACTCCTTCACCCATGCCACCACAATCTCTTTCACCCCTTACCCACCACCTCTCCTCCCTCTACCACCACACTCTCCACCACCACACTCTCCTCCACCACACTCTCCTCCACCCATACCACCACACACTCCTCCATCCATACCACCACGCACTCCTCCACCCATACCACCACACTCTCCTTCACCCATACCACCACACTCTCCTTCACCCTTGGCACCACACACTCCTCCACCACACTCTCCACCACCACACTCTCCTTCACCAATACCACTACACTCTCCTTCACCCTTACCACCACAATCTCCTCCACCCATACCACTACACTCTCCCCTCATAACACACACTCCTTCACCCATACCACCACACTCCCTCTCCAACCATACCACCACACTTCTGTAGTTATATGGACACAAGTAGTACCTTCAGCTGTATATTATTATATTACTCTTATATTACTCTTATTAATTATGTATAGTAAGTATTACAGAACATGTATTAATTCTATGTAATATTCCATTTATTATTATATTATGTATATAAATTATCACATTTATGCTTTTATGTATTCAGCTTGTGAATGCTTTGGCATCTGTACAGGCCAGTAATGTATACATAGAGAGTAGTTAATACCGGGTTCTGGTGGTGCCCACAGGCTTCCTGTGTCCTATTGGCAATATATCTCCCATACGAATAGAACTACTTTTACAAGACAACAAGTGTTTGTATATACCACTCAGTGATAGAACATTCTTTGGGTATCTGGCAATGCGGCTAGATGGCGCCAGTGATTATTCTCGGTGAGATACAGTGGACCAAGCCTTCCTGGACTCTGGTGTGTTGTCTCTTCCACTTCAGCAACCAAGACTACTACAAGCCTCTAGACTTGGTGTTTGTGAGAGTGCTTTATGCTACAGTATTACTGCATTGCTGTGCTGTAGTGAAGTGTTTTGTGAGATGTGTGCTGTGTATTTGTAATCATAATTGTCTGTGCAAAGTTGCGGTCAGCTGACTAAGGGAGTGACCCGACAGTCGTGCTCTCTCCCATCTCTGGTCTAAAATTTGACTGAGGAGCCAGCGCGACGCTGCCAGCCGCTCCCTGCGTCTGGCAGCGCGCCAGGTATCTCTCCCCTCCGCCAGACACACACACACACACACTGCGCACATTCACCTTATATTTCTTGTGACTTACTGCTTAAAGCTGCGTAATTCTGTGCACCGTTACGAGGGCTGGCCAGTCTTTTGCACAGATAGAGTACAGAAAGCAATCGGCATGTCTCACAGGGATCATAACGATACCTGACGATGGGGTTCTGGTTTTATTGTGGGAGACCTCTCCCCACCCGCTCACGCTCCCCAGTGACACGGGGTCGCCAGCAGAATCTCTCAAAGTGGTGAGCCAGCTCTGTTCATGCGTCCAGAGATCTCCTTCAGCTGATAAAATGGATGTAACTTCTCGGCGCCGGGACGATGTTGCAAGGGGTTAGTTGAAGGTTCTGAAAGACGGCGTGGAAGGAATAAACATGAGAGGACTCGAAGACATGCGTGGGCGTGAGGATGACCTTAGAGGGAGGATCAGCCAGATTTGAGTTTGTTTCTCTGTTGGCCTCAAGCGTTCTGCAGTTACAAGATTAGTCTGCTACTGATGTTGATGCGACTAGAATTGCTGGTACCTCGTTTTTCCAGTCGAACAACACCTCAAAGCTGCTGTACGGGCGCCTCCTCTGTGTCTGATGCTTTTTATCAGATGTTTCGGGAATGGCGTCGGCATTTAGCTTAAGACTGTACAACAATAGTTGACTTGTCCAGTTTATCACAGCCGAAACAAATGATCCAGCTTCGTATGTGCTTGTCGCCCAGGAGCCACAACGTACTCTCTCGAGAGCACACGCTAAGGAGTGCCTCCTACGACAACTCTGACGGTAGAGGCCCGTGCTCGACAAGTTGCAAGGCTGCGATCAGGGACAGCGCAATGAAGCGCTACTCAGGAAGACAACTCCTCAATGTAAACAGCTTGATGGAGAATCTTTTGACGCGTTTTTGTAAGGCTCAAAAAGGTGTTCAAAGGAAGTTGATGTTTGTCGGACATTCTCAAGTCTGTGAAGAAACACAACTTAAGACAATTATCTTAGCGGTGTCAGAGATGAAGAGCTAGTTCAGCATCTCATTTCCATCGACCCCGCACCTTCCCTTCAAGATGTTTATTTGCGAAATGTCGAGCATCTGAGGCCGCCAGGTGTGCGACTTCAGCTTTACGCTCACAGCCTGACCAGGTGAGGGCAGTGTCTTCCTACAGAAAGGGTAAACAGCAAAAGGTAACCCCCACCCCTCACCCTCAGCTACCTTCAGCAGCAGCACATGTAACAGCTGTGCGAGACAACCTCAATGCCTCAGTGCCCAGCTGCTAGGCGTGTGCAGAAGTTGCGACCCGCCAGGGTCACTGGAAGCCACCCCAGTCAGAAGTGCTGCCCTGCTAGCAAGTTCAGTGCAGACTTTGTTGTCGTAGAACACATAAAAAGGACACCACCTAGGATCAGAAGTCATCAGCCCAGGTTCTATAAGCCATCATCAGGTCTGTAGCCCCCTCCTTCTGGCAAGCATCAAGGCGCTGTCGGTCGTTCCTGCGCTCCGTGTACGTAGTTCCTGAGGCACGACGCTTTATCAATGTCGCCGTCATTTCTTACAGTAACTCGTCATCCGGTCTTCAGATGGTACACAAGCACGTTCTTTGACGTCTCGTGGTGGTCCACAACATTTAGCAAGTTTGGAATGCCGGGCAACCTACAGCCCCCTCCTCCAGACAACGAAACTGACGGCTGATGGTTCCAAGATGGCTCCAGCTTTGGGAGTCTTTCTGGGCTACCTTACCTTTGGTAGCAGTCTTGCTCAGCCCGGATTGATGTTCATAATGGTATCCCGGCTCGCTTTTTTATCCTTATGGCCATTGTCAGAATTGGCCATTATTTCAGGAATTCCTAAACCTATATTGAAGGCCGTCTTCACATCAGAAAAGTCTACAGCACGGATGCAGACAAGACTCTTGAAGATCTCCGCGCAGCCTGGGCCGACCCTTCCTACATCCGGCTCGTCGACTGTGTGTCTCAGGGATTTCCATCGAATCGTCGACCTTCGTGAATTGCTGCTACTCCATTACTGGAAATACGCGAGACCTCTGTTGTGATGGAGACCTCGTCTTGTATGATCCACAGTAGTTATTCCTGCTGCCCTACGCCGCCGTGCCTTGGCCGCCTTCCGCGACGTAGCCATCAGTGGAGGCCGCAACGACGGCGAAGCAGGCTATATTTTGGCCGGAATCCAGCGGACATTGCAAGTACCGTCCTGCCTGTGAACGTGCCAGATTCTGCCTTTAGCCACTTGACAGGAACCTTTAATGTGCGGCGATAACCCTTCAAAGACCGCCGAGTCTGTGTCGGCCGATTTCAGCGCGCTTTGCAGTTGCAGGAAGTCGCTTCCTCGTCATTGCCCGACCGACTGTCTGGATGGCCTGTTATGCGTCCCCTGTGGTAGTGATACAGCGGCTACTGCTACCATCCGGAGCTTCAGGCATTACTTCCAGAGAAGTTGGTGTTCCCCTCACTTTCAGGACTGATGGAGGACCCAGTTCACCAGCCACGGTTCGGGGACTTCATGGACCGTTAGAGTCCGTCATGTCGTGACCTCGCCCCACTACCCCCAGGCGAATGGACACGCTGAAGCCGCAGTCAAGACTGTGAAACACCCTGATCCTTAAGAATTGTCACCCTCCAGAAATATCGACTCACCGGACTTCGATCAATTTGTTAGATTCGCAACGCGAACTCGTTCTGCGGACATCATCTCGGGTCTTGTGTTCCGCACAGTCTTTTTTTCTCAAGTGGCAGGCAAGACTGAAAAAGAATGTCCGCCCGTGCAACGAGCGAGCGCGAATGTCGCTGCTCGGTACAACTGTCATGCCGCCCCTTCCCGGGTTGAGTATCGGCCCGGCAGATCAGGATTCAGATCCATTATCTCACCGCTGGGACAAGGTTGGGGTTGTCATGAGTATTGGCGGTCCAGGGACTACCAAGTCGTCTTCCTAGTGGTAAGGGAAATATAAATTGGAGGAACGATCGTTTCCTCCGACCTGTGGAGCTGCCTAATAGTGTTGACCCTCCCAGTTGAGTCCCCTAATATTGATGTCTCTAAAAGTAAATCCATCACCTTGTGTTTCTGCCCCAGTACTCCATGATTCGGCGACTCAGAAGCAAATGGTCATCAGATAAGAAACTATGAAATATAGGGAGGAGGTGTATAGTATATATATGGACACAAAGTAGTACATTCAGCTGTATATTTATATTACTGGCCGTAATTATGTATAGTAAGTATTACAGAACATGTATTAATTCTATGTAATATTCATTATTAATGCTGCACCATATTATGTATATAAATTATCACATTTATACTTTATGTATTCAGCTTGTGAATGCTGGCATCTGTATAGGCCAGCGTAGTAATACATAGTAGATGTAGGGTAGTTAGACTGGTCCTGGTGTGAATAGAACCTACTTTTAAGACAACAAGTGTTTGTATATACCCTCAGTAGTATTCTTTGGGTATCCTGTGTCGTTCCCTAAGCTCAGAATTAACATCCCAGATAATCTAAACTGCACTTCAAGGCCTACATCCACAGATGGTATGCTGGATATACACCTGGGTCAGTGGATGAATTTTGCTGAACTTGTAAATGTCATTACCACATATTATACCACCTGGTATAGGGAAGGAGGGGGGCAGCACTGCCACCTCTGTGGACACATGACCTCATCCTCACCAAAGAAGGAGAGAATGTAAAACAGCCACAACTCTTATAAGCAAAATAAAACTAGTGATAACCCTTGGCATTCCTCAAAGCTAACAGAGAATTTCGTGAACTCAAAGGTCAGGTGAGAAACACCTATTGGGAACACTTACAGGGGATTAATAGAACAACCACTCTAGCAGAAGTGTGGAAGAACATTAGAGCCATTACCAAGTCACCCACCCCAGTCCAGCTTCATCACAGCCCTGCAGAATATGCTGACATGCAATGGTCTAGTGCAGGGTTTTCAACTATGGGTCCCTGACCCTTCAGTGGGTCGCAAATAAATAAATTGGGTCTCAAATAAAATGGGTCGTGAAAATAAATAAGAAAAAAATAAAATGGGTCGCGAAAATAAATAAGAAAATAAAAATAAATGCACCATAATTTAGGCTTGTTGTAATGTACACCCACAGTCTAGAAGCGACAGCAAGGAGAGCAGTGTTTGTCTTTGATTTACTCATTTCATATCATTACACTTAGGTTTAATGGGTTCCAATTCAAATTGTTGTTCTGGCTGTGTTCTGCTCTGACATATAACAATATCTTAACACCACACACATTAATAGGGGTTTCAATTTTGAAATAGCCTGTTCCTCACCAGACCTTACCGACCAGTTTCCTATAACGCACCACGAACTAACAACAGCACTAATGAAAGGTGAGTCATCCTCCCATGGTGAGGATGGCATAACCTACAACACCCTGAGATTGTTGAATGAGATCCCTAACCATCCACTGCTTGACCTGTATTAAATGAGCCTCACACAGGGTATTCTGCCTAAGACATGGACTCATGGAAACATAGTTCCAATCCCTAAAGCTAATTCTCCAAACTTCAGGCCAATTTCACTTACATCCTGTATGTGTAAAGTCCTTGAAAGAGTTGTTCTAAACCGTCTCATGTTTCAAGTCAAAGACAAACTCGCCCCTAATCTGTACGGGTTCATGCCCGGGCGTAGCATACAGACATGCTTTGCAGAATATCTTGTTCACTCAAAAGATAAGACACAGACAGCCTTCATAGACCTTAAATCAGCCTTTGATGTAGCTAATAGAGACATTATACTTGAGCAACTAGCTAATTTTGGCATCCAAGGTAACCTCCTGACATGGATAAAGGGTTATCTGTCCAACAGGTATGCCAGTGTTCTGTTTAGGGGAGTTAAAAGTACCAGAATGAGATCATTTGAGCTTGGCACGCCTCAGGGAGGAGTGTTAAGTCCTATGCTCTTTAATATACTGATGCACAAGCTTATTGCTGACATTCCAGTTCAGCCAAACGAAGCCGTAATATGCTATGCTGATGATATCTGCATTATGACACAAACCAAACTCAGGCTCCAAGCCTTGCTGGATGTATTTGCTCGGAGAACTGTTGAATGCGGTCTCATAATATCTGTTGACAAGAGGAGGGTCCTCAATCCTCGTCCTGCTCACCCTCTGCCTCTTGACTATAACATTAACAGCATGCCCTTGGAACTATGTAGCTCCTATAAATATCTTGGAATTTGTGTGAATGATGCAAACTTTGTCAGTAACCTTCGTGACAAACTAATGCAGCGCATTAAACCCCTCAGAACCCTTGTTGGCAAGGGCTATGGAATTAACATCACCTATGCTCGTACTTTATATCTTCACTTCATTCCTTCTGTAGTTGACTATCATGCTCTCCATCTTGTGACTTTTCTGCCTAAACAACTCAACAGCCTTGAGATAGAAAAATCAAGCCATGAGCATCATCCTAGGTTGCCCCAAATCAACCAGAATTGTAAACATGAGGAAAGAGCTAGGACTGCCCTCCCTATCTGAGAGGATAGCTCTACTTAATACCATGTTTTGTGTCAAAGTTTTGAAGAACAATGGTTCTCAAACTACAGCTCAAACTGAGTTGATGTTCTATCTAAGTAATCCTTACCATCTCGACAACCTTCCACAAAAGACTCTCTTTGGGGCGTGGCTTCATAAAAGTGTTGCAGATCTCCTGAAACTGAATGTCCCAATAACTCCAGACGAACCTATTAATGTCATTCCTCCTTGGCTGGACATATCAGTTCCTATTAATTACACTCCTGTTGGTAGTAAGCAAATGTTAAACACCGGTGTGGTGAGATGTGTCACACTAGAAACTATTAACAGACACATAGAGAGTATAAAATCAAGTGAATGTTATGCTTTTACTGATGGTTCTGTACAGACAAACACAGGTAGAACAGGCTGTGCAATTGTAATATATAAAGAAAAAGAGATGATGGTGTCAAACAAACAAAGGCTGAACAACTGGGCCAGCACAACACAAACTGAACTAACTGGAATCTACTTAGCCACAGACTACCTCAAAGAAAATGGAGGTGGGGTGATATTCTGTGACTCTCAAAGTGCTTTGAAATCAATGAACAGCCCGTCAGGCTCTATGTCTAAAGTTGTATGTGATATTAAAAGGAATGTGATAACTGCCAATGGGAACAACTTTCGTATCGAATTTGTGTGGATTCCGTCCCATGTTGGAATCAGGTATCATGACCGTGCTGATAGACTGGCCAATGAGGCATGTAAGAAAGAAAATGTTGACCGTGACCTTGGCCTGTCCAATGCTGTAATTAAAAACATTCAAGTCAGACTCATGAACTCTGATCTAGAAGAAGTGAGAAATGCAGAGAGACCTGACAGTTGTAGCATTAGGAAATATGACAAATCTTGTGACAAGAGGTACCGGTATGGCGAGCATAAGGACAGAACCAGACAATGTGATGTAGTCGTGGCCAGAATTAGGCTAGGATACAGACACATCTGGCAAGTTAGTAACGCTGTACCCATACCTGAACACTCAGCATGTAAACTTTGTGATAAACTTTAAAGCATACACTTGAACACTATATTATTGAATGTGACTTATTGTATCTTGAACTATGTAATTACTTCATTGAATCAGGTGTGCTTGAGGACATTCTTGCTGTTTATCCCCAATTTGCTAGCCCACACTGATTAGTCTTCAATTAGAATATGACTCCAATGTATGTGATCCACTGACCTATATATACTGCTAATGAATATGATGTATTTCCTTCTTTGTGTACGAACCTCTGTCCTGCATGGCAGTGAACAGTGGCATTACCCACATGAATCTGACCTATATATAGTGTCAATGATTATGATGCATTCTTTGTGTACGAACCTCTGTCCTGTATGGCAGTGAAGAGTGACATTACCCACATGAATCTGACCGACGTATATGTATGTATGTATGTGTGCATATGTGTATATATATGTACATGTATATGTGTATGTATATGTATATGTATGTATATATGTATGTGTGTGTGTACATATATGTATATGTACTGTCAATGAATATGATGCATCTCTTTGTGTACGAACCTCTGTCCTGTATGGCAGTGAACAGTGACATTACTCATATGAATCTGACTTCTATACATTTATAGCTGTTAATGAATATGATGTATTTCTTTGTGTATGAACCTCTGTCCTGCGTGGCAGTGAGAAGTGATGCCACCCTCAGTGTCAAGACCTGACTGAATTACTCAGAATAGGCAAACTGTACTACAAACTTTGTCAATAAATTTGTTAAACTAAAAAAACTAAACTTGCCCAATCCCTCACAACAAGGGTTTTATGACTGAACGTCACGTGTTTCCCTTGTTTCCTGGCTTCTTTAAACTGGTCCATTTACTGTAGACGGGCCTTAATCGTACCTGGGCAGAGATCTTCGTTGACGAAGATAGTGGTGTCTTTCAGTTTACTGCGTTGTCAAAACACTTTATCAAGGTCAGAAGGGGATGAGAACTTTTTTATGATGTCGTTGGACAGTAGGAGTTGGGTTTTCCGACGCGTTGAGCACGACCTAACTTGACTTCAGGAAGTTTAAAATGTTCATTCAGCAGGCGTGAGATTTTGCGTTGGGATGACTCCCAGTTCTCGTGGATGTCTTCAGGGATACCGGCAATCCTGAGGTTGTTTCGCCGCCCTATGTCATCCACATAATGTTAATGATGTCATAGACACATCTTTTCAGACGAATGTTAATGATGTCATAGACACATCTTTTCAGACGAATGTTAATGATGTCATAGACACATCTTTTCAAACAGTACACAAGAAGAGTGTACCTAATAAGTATCGTTTGAAACTTCGTTCTGCAAATAAATATTAAAATACATTAAAACTTTTACAGAATGGCTTGGATCATCATTGTGCTGCTCCTATTGCTTTGTGGCACCTTTGTGTTGACAGATGTGTCCACAGATGTCCTTAAGCCAGGTTCGCTTGGACGCTTTCTCATTGTTGAGGACGTGGTGAACATAAAATATGGGTTGCACGGATTGCTCAAGCTTCCCCACCAGATGGAAACCGTCGACGCTCAACTACAAACAACTTTGACTGTCCTTGATGATCTCCGTACGACTCCAAACATTTCGGCAATAGTTTCACAAACTGTTGCACTTTAGCTGCTTCGTCTCGGGACCCTTCACAAGATTCTCGTCGCTAACGGAAACACTATTCCAGCGTCTCAGAATGATCTTGCAAAGAAAGTGTGTTTCCAAACACGAAGAAAGCGAGGATTGTTTAATTTGTTGGTCTTATACAAAGCACTCTATTTAGCACACTGACTACCGAGGATATAGCTAAACTAGGAGACCGCATGAACATTGTCGATCAAGCCGTTTCTAAAGAAAATCGTGTTATAACTCAAACCTTTCATACAATTAGTGCCTTAGAATCAAAAGTTAATGCGATTATTTCCGAGTCTAACCATTTATCAAGGGTTGTTTATAAGTTAATGAATTCAGTCCCTACGTTGGAGTGGCTCCTTTAATTTTCTGAGTAGTTGAATGCTGCGGAAAGTTCTGTTCAAGATATAATTACTAATAAAAATAAACTAATCGCAAGCATCGTGGATGCAGGGCTTGGACGAGTGGATGCAAAGATTGTGCTTGTGAAGACTCTTCTTGAAGCATTACAAATAGCCAAGTAGACTTATCATTTGAATCCAATTTTCACAGATCATGAGGTAGAATATTATTTCCCTCTGTTGGAGTCAACTTTCACGCACAATGCTATTCTTATCCACATACCTATGCTAGGGCAACAAATTTAATGTATGGCATTTGGAACCCTTCCCTTTGTATGTTAATGACACGCTGTATAGTCTGGATAAACCAAAAGAACTTCTGCTAATTGATGAAGAATATACCTTGCTAGCATTAGATGATCCTAGGAGAAGGTCGTGCCGATCGTGCTTCCGCTAGAGACCAAGGAAAATGGCCGCTTTGGATCGTTGTGCCGTGGGGGAAGAGGAGGGGAGTGTGGGGAAGGACGACCTCCTTGCCACGCTGTTAAGGCAGCTGGGGCAGTTGAGGAGTGAGGTTGACACTCTAAAGGGGGAAAATGAAGCCCTCAGGACGGAACTCCTTCAGGTAGGTGTCCTGCCCTGCAGGACACCTGCGAAGGAGGAGCAGGCGTGGAGAGTGGTTGTCTCCAAGGGGACTAGGGTCAGGCTTAGGAAAACTGACCAGGGTGTGGAGTGCAGTAACCCTTACCAGGTGCTGCATGAAGCTGGAGAGGAAGAGAAGAGGCAGGACGGTATGGATCAAGGAGAGGAAAGGGCAGTTGTACAAACCCTGCCCACAGGTAAGGTCGTGGTAGTTGGTGACAGCCAGGTGAGGTTTATGGATAGGGCTTTTTGTGAGAGAGATAGGAAACGTAGGACTAGGGTATGTTTTCCTGGGGCTGGGATAGGGCATGTAGCCGAGAGGTTAGACAGAGTTTTGTCAGGGAGGGTACCAATCCAGTAGTGTGTCTTAGTGTGGGAGGATGGGAACTTTCGAGAGGTGGTATAGGAGGCTGGGGGTGCTAGAGATAGGGAGGGATCCCAAAATGGTATGTGGTGTCTTGCACAGAAGAGGGTTGATCGTGGGAGAATGGCTGTCCAGAACCGTTGCTAATATTAATTGCCGACTGGGCTGTGTGCAAACAATGGTTGAGGCATTCATTGATGATGGCAACGATTTTAGCAGCAGCGACTACCTGTACTGTCGCGACGGAGTACACTGTCTCTTGAGGGGAGTAAAGACGTTGTCTGCATCCCTGGGCGATGAAGTATCCTCCAGAAGGGGGAGGTTTTATAAGTAGAGGTCAGGAAATGGGGTCAAAACAAGCAGGTCCTGGGAAGTAATTGAAACAAGAAGTAGATAAATACTGAAAACAAAGTTGATCATGACCAAACATCAAAGTAATAAATGTAAAACAGATAGAAACGGAGAGAAATATATTGAGTGTTTATTATACTAATAGTAGAAGCCTGTGTAACAAAATGGACCAGCTCAGGGCCATTGTTAGTAAAGAGAACATAGATATAATTGCAATAACGGAAACATGGATAAATTCAAACAGCAAGCATTTTTTAGCAGAATTCCATATTCCAGGATATAACCTATTTAAATTTGACAGAGTAGGAAGGAGAGGTGGCGGTGTAGCAGTGTATATCAGGGTGTCATAAAAAGCTGCAATAAATCAAACATTAAAACAAATAGCGACAATGAAAGTATTTGGGTAGAGATTGGTGAGGGCAGTGAATCCGTAGTCATTGGTGTTATATATAGACCACCTAATTTGAGTAGGAACGATGGTAAATTACTATGGGAGGAAATAAAGAAGGCATCTGATAGAAACAATGTATGTATTCTAGGCGATTTCAACTTTTCAGGCATAGATTGGAAAAATCAACTTAGCGATAATGAATCTGAAGATTTTCTAGAAGTAGTACAAGATAGTTTTTATATCAATTCATAAACTCGCCCACTAGAGGAAATAATATCCTCGATTTAGTTCTCAGTAATAATGAAAATCTAGTAAAAGATGTTGGGATTGGAGACGAACTAGGAAACAGTGATCATAAAGCCATATATTTTAACTTAATATGGAATGGTAGGAAGAAGGAAAATTCGGCCTTGATCCCGGATTTTAGGAAGGCTAATTACGGTAGCTTAAGGAGAGACCTAAGGGATGACCCTGTGGTCAAAAGATTAATCCCCCCCACACCTCAGGAAACTGTCAACTTAGGACGGGATAGCTTGAATTTAATTTAGCAGCTACTTATGAACAATTTATTGGAGCAATCAATAATGCCTGAAATAAGCACATCCCTAAAGAAATTCAGATCGATACGGAACCAACCAAAATGGATGAATAATAGACTCTTAGAATCTAGGGAAAAAGAAAGGAGTATATAAAAGTTAGAAAGGCTGAAATCACTTACTTGGTTACTATCAGAACCTAACAAGACAGGTAAAAACAGAGGGGAGTAGGAAAGCAAAGAGAGAGTAGCAAATCAAGAGGTAACAATAGTCGAAAATAACTAAAGCTTTTTATCAACTGTATAAATCAAAGGTTAGAGATACAATAGGTCCCCTTAAAACTACGACAGGAGAAATGACTGATGATGAGTTAGAAATGTGTAGTACGTTAAATAGTCATTTTCGCTCCGTATTCACAAATGAAAACCTAGCACAGTTTCCAGAAGTTCATAAGGTATATAACGACAGTATAAAAAATATGTTGATGAATATCAATATTACTAGTAACGATGTGCTTAAAATAATTAACAAACTGAAGCCTCATAAATCGCCTGGTCCAGACGAGGTATATGCTAGAATATTAAAAGAATGTAGAGATGAGTTGAGTAATCCATTAGCAGTTTTATTTAATAAGTCATTAGAATCGGGCCTAGTGCCAGAAGCTTGGAAACTTGCAAATGTAGTTCCGATTTTCAAAAAAGGTGATAAATCAATTGCATCAAATTACCGTCCCATTAGTCTCACGTTAATCATAGGCAAGTTGCTAGAGTCAATTATTGCTACGAAAATCAGAAGCCACCTTGAAACATTCAACTTAATTCATTCTTCTCAGCACAGGTTCACCCAGGGAATGTTAACTGTCTCACAATTTGCTTAGCTTTTCTCAGAAGTATATGAGCGGTGAATGTGATAAGTCATATGATATAATTTATTTAGATTTCAGTAAAGCATTCGATAGAGTCCCTCGCAGAGATTGATAAAGGAAGGTGACTTACATGGAATAGGTGGATCAGTATTAAAATGGATTAGGTCATGGTTAACTGGTGAAACAAAGTCAGCATAATGGATTAAAGTCGAACTGGGAATTAAGGTCAAGCGGGTTTCCCCCAAGGGATCTGTAATGAGCCCTCTGCTGTTTGTTATATTCATTAATGATCTTGATTTAGGCATAACTAGTAGGATTAGTAAATTTGCAGATGATACCAAAATGGGGAGAGTGATAGAAATTCAGACAGTGACTTTAGACACCTTCAAAGAGAGATCTAGATACCTTACATGAGTGGTCCAGTAGACTGGCAAATGAATTTTAATACTGATAAATGCAAATTACTACAAGATAGGGAAGACAATTCTAGATTAAGTATAAAACTAGATAACACGATGAAGACTGGTTGTGAAAGATCTGGGTGTATTTATTGTAACGACTTGAAACCTAGAAAACAGTAGTAGCGTTTAACAAGGCAAACAGGATTCTTGGGTTTCCATATCTAGGTCTGTGAGTAACTTAGACTGCTGACGTTATCTTGAAACTTTACCTAGCATTAGTGAGGCCACACATGGATTATGCAGTTCAGTTCTGGTGTCTTATTATAGAATGGACATAGACTTCTTTGGGAGAGAGTACAAAAGAGAAGAATGACCGAAATGATCCATAATGTAAAGGGAAACCTTCCATATGAAGAAAGACTGAAAAGCTTAGGCTTACATTCATTAGAGAGGCGTAGAGTTAGGGAGATATGATAGGGTGTACAAGAAGGTGGTAAGAGGATAACAAGGTAAAATGGAAGATGTTCTGAGCTCAGTAATAACTTGAAATAACTAGAACAAGTAACTTTAAATTAGATAAATTCCGATTCAGAAAGGATATAGGCAAGCACTGGTTTGGTAATAGAGTTGTGGATATGTGGAATAGGCTACCGAGTCTATAGTAGGATCGGGGACCTTTAGGGAGCTTCAAGACGAAGTTGGATAGGCACATGGAAGTGCTGGGATGGGTGTGAAAGGGATCTGCCCTGTATGGGCCAGTCGGCCTCCTGCAGTATCCCACTTTCTTATGTTCTTATTATCACAGTGTAAATCGTCATACTTACATTTTCACGTATGTCCATATGTATTCGCATTTTCTCCTGCAGCACAAGGGATATGTGAATTGGCAGTCATACAATCTAACGTACGCACACTGCTAACACAATGTAGTTATAGGCCAAATACTAGGAAAACTGTGTTTTGTGCACATCTGCATAATGTGCAATATTTTTTCTTTCCTGATGAAACTAATGTCATTTTAAAGTGCCATGGTGGTGGTAAACAGTTAGTTGTAAAAGGTACTATAAGGCTCCGGATTTCTTCAGGTTAACTTGTAGATCGTTGAAAACCTTGCCTCCTCATCAGCAGTTTGCATTGAATTTAAATCTTACATCAGATTTAATTACTTTTTTAAGTCCTTAACTTAACTATTAGTGAACTCAGTATTGTCTCAGACAAGTTGAATGTTATTTCTTACCTGAAAGAGTCACAGTTTGCTAATTTAGAAGATCATTTGTCATTTAATTTGCATAGGGATTTGCAATACCAACTTTAACCATTCCCACTATTGTGTTAATTCCGGCAGTGATGTTTTTGTTTTGTTATTATACAGTAAGTCAGTATCTTCCACGTTGAACATTGTACATAATATACTAGCCCGTAAGACACTTAAGTCTAAGACCCCAGTAGTTGATGAACCTATGGTTCCAGAGTCTAACCAGCTTAGTGTCTACACATATGTTTGTAACATGGTTAAGTTTATGTATAGGATGTATTCTACGAGATTAGTTTATTCTTCAAGGAAGATCGGAAGGTGGTGACCAAGCAATGTATTAGGCCCTTATTTCTTATATAAATGTCAGGGCAGTCCATTGGGTTTATATATTCATATCACCCCCTTGTAACTTTCCACTGTGAGGTGACATGGTCACATCACGTGATGGGTAAGTTCTTTGAGGCATAAAGATTGATGAGGTCAACGTAAAAGAGCCGGCTGCCTCGAGAGTGTCACTCAACACCTCATACCAACCAAAGGTATTAAGAAGAGCTCTTTAATATAGTCTGCGTCCTCGTGTTAACACTCATAGCTACAGTGATTAAGTTAAGGTGATATGCACTTGGAACTGTACATGAGATAGTTTCTCAATAGATAGAGAACAGACAATTGGGTTTCACTACTAAAACCCTATATGCTTTTACATGTTCCAGCCCCATTAACCCAGAAGGAATCAAGGGTTAAAGGCTCAGTATATATATATATATATATATATATATATATATATATATATATATATATATATATATATATATATATATATATATACATATATATGCTGATAACCACAAGGAAAGAAGAAAACACGAAGTTCCCAAGCGCTTTCGTGTAATTCACATCTTCAGGGGTGAGTACAGACTAGAGAGAGAAATACAAATCAAGGTGTATATATACAGAGAAGGGTGAGACCAGGTCCACAATGGTCAGGTATTAGGTAATGACCCTACTAATCCTTAAATAGCACACAGCGGTTGGTGGTCAGGTCAGATGGTCAGGTGACCCGGCCTTCTCACCTGGTCATAAATCTTCTTAATTACAAAATTGTCCAGCTTGTACATACCGTTACTCAAATTCATGTTGAATGCTTCGGTATGTTTAATAAGACTAGATTCTATGATGTTCCTACTATCAATTGAATTACATGGTAATATTGAGGAGGCATTATCCCAGTCAATGCAATGCTTGTTATCCCTCAAATAAAAAAACAGAGCATTGGATTCCTGGCCTGTCCTAACACTGTATTTGTGTTGTTTAATTCTAGTTGCCATACATGTACGGTGTAATCAAGACCCACAAGCCCAATAACCCAGCAAGACCCATCATTAGCTCAGTTGGGTCAATCTCTTATAAACTATCTAAATGGTTAGTTTCTTTACTAAATCCCCTAGTTGGCAACATTTCTAACTCCAATATCAAGAATAATATGGATCTGGTTGATAAACTCAATAACTTACACATTAATTATGATTTTAAACTGGTCAGCTTTGATGTAACATCACTCTTTACAAAGGTCCCAGTTGATGATTTACTAGAGTTCCTCATAGATTCCCTGGATAACATTTCACTGCCCGTCTCGAAAGACGACTTCATCGAACTCATCAAACTATGTATTAAGGATTGCAAATTCGAATTCAATGGGGAATATTATGCTCAAAAATTTGGTATGGCAATGGGTAATCCACTCTCACCTGTATTAAGCAACCTATATATGGAATTCTTTGAAAAGAAACTATTAAGTAATATTTTACCACCCTCAGCAGTCTGGTTTAGATATGTTGATGATGTATTATGTCTCTGGCCATGTAATGAGGACCTACAAGCTTTCCTACCACAACTTAACAACTTAGCCCCCTCGATCAAATTCACTGTGGAATTAGAGCAAGACTGTAAATTGCCATTCCTAGACTGTCTGATACACAGAATAGGTAACACTTTTAAGTTCAGAATTTATAGAAAACCAACTAATGTGTGTTCATACATTCATTATTATTCTGCCCACCATAATAAAGTCAAACAGTCAGTATTTTCAACAATGTTTTTACGTGCCTTGAGAATTTGCAGTCCGGAATTCATCGATGAGGAATACAAATATATATATAATATTGGCTCAAACCTTAAATACCCTAGATCTTTCATAGACAAATGCTTAAACATTACTAAGAAAACTTTTTATAGAACTGATCCCAAGCCCACCCATGACCATAAGAATATCTTAATATTACCATTTCACAAAAATTTCTCACACATTCCTTCACAACTAAAAACCTGGAACGTCAATGTGGCATTTAAAAACCCATGCACTGTTAAACAAATGTTAATCAAGAACTCCCCCAACAACACAATTGGTTGCATTTATAAAGTTCCTTGCAAGGAATGTAATATGTTTTACTTAGGCCAGACAGGTAAAGATCTTGCAACTAGAATTAAACAACACAAATACAGTGTTAGGACAGGCCAGGAATCCAATGCTCTGTTTGTTCATTTGAGGGATAACAAGCATTGCATTGACTGGGACAATGCCTCCTCAATATTACCATGTAAGTCAATTGACAGTAGGAACATCATAGAATCTAGTCTTATTAAACATACCGAAGCATTCAACATGAATTTGAGTAACGGCATGTACAAGCTGGACAATTTTTTAATTAAGAAGATTTGTGATCAGGTGAGAAGGCCGGGTCACTTGACCATCTGACCTGACCACCAACCGTTGTGTGCTATTTAAAGATTAGTAGGGTCATTACCTAATACCTGACCATTGTGGACCTGGTCTCACCCTCCTCTGCATATATACACCTTGATTTGTATTACTCTCTCTCTAGTCTGTACTCACCCCTGAAGATGTGAATTACACGAAAGCGCTTGGGAACTTCGGGTTTTCTTCTTTCCTTGTGGTTATCAGCATATATATATATATATATATATATATATATATATATATATATATATATATATATATATATATATATATATATATATATATATATATATATATATATATATATATATGTACATACATATATATATATAATAGTTTGTTCAGAATAATATTTGAACCCCTTAAAATATGTAGTGGAATAATCAGTGCCGGATTTAGACATGTGGAGGCCCATGGGCAGCCTCTTTGTGCAGGCCCCCCTCATTATAACCACCCAAGAGGGTGGGGCGGCGAGTGAAGCGAGCCTAAACATCTGGGAGTTCCGGGGGGCGCTGTAAGCCCCCTGGGAAAATTTTGAAATTTGAATACTTCTTTGAAGAATTTTGAAGCGATATGCAGTTATATTGAGGAAATTAGAACATTAAGAAATTTTTAATTAACTTTATATTTATTGATAGTGTACAAATTCCCAACACACACACACACACACAAATGAGACATGACTCGATTCATCCATATGGTTTCAGGTCGATCAGCCCTGATATAGCTACTACCGCACATGTCAAAAATTTTCAAGAGACTTCACATAAAAGAATATCTTATTAGTTATTACAGAGATGATTCTTTGCATTATTAATCAGATAAACCTCTACTCAAATAATGGTTCTGTCCAAGAATGCTTGTATAGGCTTCTTTAAGTTCAAGGTCAGATAGATTCAGAACAAGTATTAACTTAACTATAAATAAAATTGAAGTTTTGCATCCAATAGTAAAACAAATAAACAATTTAATGAATTTGATAAAATTATAACAAAAGTATGAACATGTTGGAAAAATCCAAATGAATAAACAAATAAATAAAATGTTGTAATATGTGGAGGCCCCTGGGCAGCTGCCCACTTTGCCCACTCCTGAATCCGGCCCTGGGAATAATGAAGTTGTAATACGGTTATAACTTTCAGAAAAAAAAATCTATGTGCGTATAATATTTACATCTTTCAGAATCCTGGCCGGATGGTGATCAGGACATCCTGGATCTTGGCACTATGGGAGAAGAAAACTTTTGGGTCATAGCGAAGATCAATCTTCTTGCCAGGTGGTTGAGAGATGGTAAGGCTCTGGAACACCGTAGTGGAAAGGACGAATAACTCCATGCGCGCCAGAGCCTCACCCAGACAGGAGCGTTTACCTGGCAGAAATTGTTGAGTTTATAAACAACATAAATCATTCTTATTAGTTTTATTGGACAAGAAATTTTGAAAATTAGCTGAATCACCTTTCCATTTGTCTGTACGGTCTTGGGTCTGGTAGCGAAACCATGATTCACCTGTACAGCCATCTAGCCCAGCCATTAAATACTCTTGGGTTTGTGCACAATACTTCAGAGAGGTGAACGTGCTACAGTCCTAACTGGTGCCCTCAACTCCCACTCCCCTGAACTAATCTGCTCTCGAGTATGTACAGTCGTTCAAGATTCTTCGAACACTGCTGGAAGCACCTGGCAACTCAAGGCCGTTTGTTTACTATAGTACATAGTAAAAATTATGAATGAAAGTAAATGGTTATCGGTGATTGGTTACTTAGTTCCCTGTTGCTTAATTAATGGTTGGGCTTTGTTGTTACGTATTATATTTTACTACGTACTATAGTAAACAAACGGCCTTGAGTTGCCAGTTGTCTCCAGTAGTGTTCGTAGAATCTTGAACGAGACTGTACAATGTACTTTCCCCTTCATCAATGCGTTTACAGGGGATCGTCTTGTTTTGCGCAATATGGCAGCTCTGTATTTGTTTACATTCGACATAAGGAACTCAGAATAGTAAACGTACTATGAAATCAAAGTAAAACAATGTTAAAAAATTTTTTTAAACAATAATAATTTCTGGAATGTTTATATGAGGAGCCCCTGTAAACGCACTAGTGAAGGGGACAGTACAATTCTCGTTGACGTTATGTTATTATTACACTTCTACAACAAAGGTATTTAAGCATGTAATAATATCGGTAGAAGGATTTATATTGATAATGTAATAATCACAGTTGCACTATAATATATTAACGCCCACCCTCATTCATATTATGCTCCTCGTCCATAAAACATGTGTGAAACTCTTGACTTACCCACTAGAAACCAGTTTTCTCTCTTAAAGAGTGACATACATTTTCTATCTTACTTGAAATGCCCTCCTGATTTATAATTTTAAATGTACAGCTTCCCACACTTCCACCTACTACAATCAACGTTGTGAATCCTCGTCTCCAAGAGTTGTGAACCACGGGAATTTGAAGCCGCGTCCGAAGCATTCGCTCGTGACGTGGAGTGGGGGATCGGGAGCCGGTGTGAGAGGATCAGGAGGGTGACGGGCTAGTGGGGTAGGTGAGCTAGAAGAACTGTACTACTAGCAAGACTGGATTCTTTATTGTTTAGAAGCATATAATAAGTCAACCTGTCACTTAATACCATGATTCACTCAAACTGGTTGTGAGCTAATATTTACTTATTCCTGCTTTGTGCAACCACTGTCACTAGAACAGAACCTCACACAAACCATATTCACACCACACTCACGATAATGCATATGCATATTTTCTGTAACACTTGTTAGGATATATGTGTCACCCTCTCCTGCAATAATTAGAAGGAAAATGGAAATTAATCCACCGTGCTAGGCATCACGTTTCAGCGGGGGAGGGAAAGACCTGTAGGAACAGAATATGGCTGATGGCCATAGTGTAAATGGAGAGGAGGGGGGGGGGGGCTAGTGTAGTATCATTTTGGCTTATTCATTATCTCAAAACATTTGGTCAGTAATATATGAATATATAATTAACCATACCAGTAACAGGCGCAGACTTACTACTTTCCGATACCACATTATTCTCTTTATTATGTATTAATAGTTTGCTTACTATATACTGGGTTGTAGCTGGAGACGTTTTACCTTGCTCCTATCCTATTCCTGTCGCCACCTTCCACTCCTACCCTCAGCCACCCCCACCCCCCGCCCACACTAGCCCATCATCCTATTACTGACCGAAGCATCGCATAGGGAAATAACAGTATTCTTTCCTGTTTAAGCCGGCCGGGCTTCCTGGCCCAGTGTGTGTGTGTGAGGGGAGCTGCCGTAGGCCTATGGGTCAGTTGCTGTAGCGCCTGAACCCCTCCGCCGCATACCACCACGTTCAGCGAGTGCCATGCTGCCAAACGTTGCGAGAAAACCACAATCACACACTTGTACACCATTTCAAATCTGAATCTTAACCTCCTCTTTTCACCATACCAAACTGCTGTTCTTGGGAGTGAACTGCCCTTGTGATCTTTGAAACCTTCAACCAAGACAATGGGGCAACTGATATCCCGGCCCTCTTTCTTGCCGCCATTGGGAAGATAGGACTGACAGTGCTATACACTGTCCTAGGCTACGCACATAACCTGCGTCGATCTATCGTGCTTCGCTCAAAGAAGCAATAATGACTGTCAAAGCGAAAATACTAATCACAGACCATAGGACACCTGACAGGTCTACCAAGCGGAAGCTGACAGAAAATGTTAGCAAACACAAGGTCAGGTATCAGAACGTAATAGTAGCAAATGATGGCTTTATCATGCTCATGCTTGAAGACCAAGACCTGGATAACCTTTTGTCCCAGAGTTGTATAATCAATTTTAGGGAAGAACACTATGACCCAATCCTACCTCCTGCTTTGAAGGCAAAACGAACTATTCTCTGCTTATAAAACGGATGAATACGTACACGAAATGTCTGTAGTGGAAATAAAAGGAGAGATTGAAAAAGAAAACGCTTGGGCGAAGAACATGGTGAACTATGTTAAAAAATTCAACAGTAAAAAAGGTAAATGCATAATCAAAATTCAGTTCACAAGCACCGAAGTTGCTGAATAGGCAACCAAATCTGGTCTCCTCGCATTCACCTATAGCATACCGTACCACCAAATACAACAGGAACAGTACCACCACACACGTACCTGCCTCAGGTGCTATGCCGTTGAGGATCATGATAGTGTGAAATGCCCCAAACTCAAGGAATACACGATCTGTTCCAAATGTACCTCTAGGGAACATACCTGGACCGAATGTAAGGCACCACTAAAATGCCTTAACTGTGATGGGTCTCACAGCACTATGTCCTTGCACTGTCCCAAAAGAAAGGAAAAAATCAAGGAAGCACAACAAATAGCCACAGATACATCAGTATCACCATACAAGGCTGTGCTGCCGATAGGGACCCCGACTCCTGCAGTCACTGCACGGACATACAGAGGTGCAGTGATGGTAGGGACCCCGACTTCTGCAGTCAGTTTGGTCCCTGTCTACAGTCTTGTTGAATGCCAAAGACATATACCTCCATGACCGTGTACTACTTGCCAACATGATTGTCAAACACGCTCATGAGGAGGATGTTCTGCGCCCAGGCTGCTTTCAAGCAATACTCAAAACATGCTTACGCCAAAACAATCTGCCAATCTCAAATCTGTGCAGGGCAACACCCCCAACCTCGGAGGAGACAACAGTAGCCTTTGATGTGGATGCACAAATACCCGCATCGGAGATGTTGTTTGTCCCCCAAACTCTAACTAGCACAGAGAAGACAACAGTGGTCTCTGATGTAGCTGCACAAGCACCCACATCGGATGCACTAGTACCCACATCGGAGATGATACTTGTCCCCCAAACTCCAACTAGCACAGAGGTGACAACAGTGGTCTATGATATGCATGCACAAGTACCCGCATCGGAGATGGTGTTTATCCCCCAAACTCCATCTGGCACAGAGAAGATAACAGTGGGCTCTGGTGTGGATGCACAAGTATCCACGCCGGAGAAGATACCTGTCTCTCAGACTCCAAGCGATCTATCAGGAAAAGACCTGAAACTAAGCATCTACGTGCCAGCCGCCATCAACTGTACACGTGATGAAGTCGCTAAAGGAGTAAAGGAGCACAAGATGAAATGGAAGTACGACCACCCCACTTCCGAGGCGGCCATCTACGAGGCCATTATGCAAAAACGAGTCGACTTAACAAACTGCATCAAAAAGTCAACCGTTCTGAAGATAAAAACACTTGAAAATGGACGCACAGAGAACAAATCACGTACCTTACAGATCCCCCCAAAACCAATAACAAGACCCAATGTACCCGCTACGTAAGGCAGTGAAAATAATGCAACATAACGTCCTCCACTGGAGAACTAACAAATTCAGTCTGTCCAGCCCATATAACCAGATTGACGCAAATATTATACTCATAAACTCACACGGCCAAAAAGCGGCTGAGGAACTGAAAATATTTGGTTACAGGATCCATAAATCCAATCTATCAGAGGAGCCAAATGACGGGGTGGCCATCGCCGTAAAAAGAGACGTCCACCACAGAATCATAGACGACTTCACCTCTGAAACTCTCGATGTTCAAATCAACTTGACCACAGGGCCAATCATAATAGCCACAACTTACCCCCCACCACGTAGGGACTACCTGCCTTACGGGGACTTCCACAGACTCCTACCATACCACCACCCAACCTACATCATTAGAGACATGAACGCCAGACATCCTCTACTAGATGGTAAGAGGACAACTAACAATGCTAGAAGAGGCCTCGCTGGCTTCATAACAAACAAAAAAGCCCAACTAATAGGCCCGGACTTCCCCACGTTCTACAGAAGGAACTCAGCCACTACTCCAGATATAGCAATAACAAACGGCAGATGCTTCCACAACTATCTCTTTGAACAAGGCCCTGTAACCTCCAGCGACCACCTACCTATAGTCATGACTATTTCAGCAACACCAATAACTATACCAGCTCCACCACGGAGAAGCGCCAAGCAGACCGACTGGGACCTATTCAATGAAAAAGCTACAGCCGAACTAGAGGCCAAGGACATGACAATCCTGCAGACCATAGACAACCAGCCGGTGAACATAATAGACGAAGAAATCAACACATGGTGTGAAGCCATAGGAACAGCCTGCCTGGAGGCCACGCCTCTTAAACGCAGCAGAACTATCACATACCCACAACAGACTCCAGAACTCATAGCCCTCACAAACCAGTTCCAACTGTTACAACAGAGAGCCGAGACTCATGGTTGGGACATCGTAAGCTACAATACATACAGAAGAATTCGGGAAAAAATAAAAACAAGATCTCTGAAAAGAAGCAACCTTAAATGGGCCGAAAAAGTTGAACAACTCTCACATACATACAATGATCCAGGAGAGTTCTGGCGTCGAGTTAAGAGATTGGAAGGTTGCAGCCGTCATATATAACTGACCACGTAGGAAGTAAAATATATGACGACCAAGACAAAGAACCCATATTCAGGGACATATGGAGGAACATCTTCCGAATCACAGATGAAGAGAATAGGGGATTCGATGGTACCCGCGAGGAGCTCGTCCTTGATGAACTCCGGGGCCAGACACACCGCACTCAGCCTTCCCCTGAAATCATATGGGAGGATCTGAGAGTGGACAGCCCATTGTCCAAACCAATCACCTCGGAAGAACTCAACAGAGCCATCTCTAATACCAAAAATAAAGCCCCTAGTTATTCAGGCATCACCAAGGAGATCCTCAACCACATAAACAACCCGGCCATGGACAGACTGAGAACCACAATGAACGCTTGGCTGGCCTCGGGTTACTTCCCAACTAAATTCAAAGAGGCCATTGTTACCCTAACACCCAAACAAGGAAAAAAACCGCCATCCCACTAAACTACAGACCGATCTCCTTCCTCGAAATACCTGGAAAAATACTAGAAAAAATCATCAACAACCGTCTGAGAAATCACCTGGAAACAGCAAACAGAGTCAACTGTAGACTATTCGGGTTCAGGAAAGGGAAGTCCACCACAACAGCGATAGCCCTGGCATGTGAAAACATAGCCAGAGCCGCGGCGAGTGGTAGACAATGTAATCTAACTCTCCGGGATGTAGCGAAGGCATTTGACAAAGTCTGGCACGACTGTCTAAAATATAAGATCCTCCAGCTTGGACTTCCCACCAACAATGAAAAGTTGCTTTGCAACTTTCTTGACGGCAGAAATGCCAGACTGGGGGTAGGACAACACACAGGAGAGACCTTCCCACTCATGAGTGGACTCCCTCAGGGGAGCGTCCTCTCCCCCACCCTATATATTATCTACACAAGTGACACTCCCACTAGAATTGGGAACGAAGATATTATGTATGCAGATGACATCACCCAAATAACAACACATCAAGGAAAATCGCGAGCGCTACAGGCCGACAACACCAGGCGGGAATTAGAAAGGGTAAATAATTACGAAAAACAATGGAAAATCCAAACCAGACTCCCAAAATTCACAGTGATACCCTTATGCAGAAGGAAAACCCATCCATTAGTAACCAATAATGCCCAGATAGAATACAAAAGCAGAGGGACCCCCCTGGGCCTGCATATATCCACGACAGGTTACTCCCATCATGTCCACACCAGGAAGGAAAAAGAAAAAAAGAGAGCTGAGAAAACTATACCGCTTTAAAGCGCTTCCTGAGAAAATAAAACTCCGCCTTGTGACATCATTTATCACGCCGATATTAACTTACCCAGCAATACCTCTTCATACTATGAGCACCACTCAAATATTAAAATTACAGGTGGTTCAAAATGAAGCCCTAAGATTCGTCACAGGCGAAAGATACCCCTTCACCAGAACCACAGCCGAGATACATAGAGACCTGAGAATGAAACCCATCAACCAGCAGCTGCACACCCTGGCCAGCAGAATCTGGTAAAAGATAGAACGATCAGAGCAAGAATTCCTTCAAGGACTCCCACCAGATAACAACAACAACCATATATGGTTCCCAAAAAGTTACTAAATCTCAAAAGGTCCATTACCACCCCCGATCTACACGGCCAGGCAATAGACAACCTCCCTAGACCAACATCCGCCAGTAGGGTCGGCGGAATATGAAATAAGGCCCTTGAAACACCCATGTATGGGATAGGGTAGGATGTCTAGTGCCTGTACCGACAGACAATAACTAACCCCTGACACAACCCTAACACACTATTAGCTTAGCTAGGCGGTCAGCCCGCCCTCTCTTACCTCCTCCTAAACTTCTTCAATTTCTGCACTATAACTTTCTTACCCCACCTCTAATCTTCTTTCACCCCTCCTTTCTCTACAAAAAAAAAAAAATATCACACCGGCCCTCGGTCCTCCACTCCCCGTCACGAGTGAATGCTTTTGATGCGGGTTGGGTTCATACTCCCGTGGTTCACAACTCTCGGAGATGAGGATTGACAACAGGAAACATTGATATTTGCTTAGTGAATCTACTTCATTCAGGACATATACTTAATAAAAATAATGTAAAGGAACTATATTATACATATCTGAAAGTCCATATCTGGGTAAATCACCCTAAAAACTGGAGGAGTGAATGCTTCGGCGTGGGTTATACTCCCGTGGTTCATAACTCTCAGAGATTGGAGATTCTCTGAACGCTGGCCGTACTGGTCGGACGTGTCAGCCTTGTACTTTGCGACAACACTGCTGATTTTCACTGGCTGCCTAAGCTTTGTACTATGCCTGGGGCAAGTGGTGGGCAGAAACTTGTGAAGGCTTTGGTTAGAGAAGAAAAGATACATTACTGAACAGCTTTTATACTGTGTGTACACTCGCTAATAAAAGTCCAGTCGCCTCACCTGTCTCTTTATGACCCCAGAGATTCAGAGGCGACAGAACTTTTGTTTGAGAGTGTAGGTATCAGTAGCTTATATGGATGTAATTCAATCCTCATTATCATCCTCATTTTCATCACCATCCCGCACCTGGAGAGCTCCAACGTCTTCTCGTTGTACTGTTACCTCGCTTTCACTGGCAAGCGCAGAGCTCGGTGCATGCTATCATGTTGGCGATTTTACACCCACAATGTTTTGTATTACTGGCTAACTCACTGTCACATGTGCACCTTATCAGTCTGAGTAATTCATATGGTCCCTGAGGAACATCTGGTGGTAATGTCACAGGGATTAGTGTTGAGCCTTCTCTCTGCCAGCCGTAAATGACAAGATTCATAGGTGGTTGTTGGCACCTGCTGCATGTCTCCAGATTGTAACTTGTAGATGTGCTCTTGCTATAGTCTCCCTGAACGCTTCTGAGGTTGGAGGTAAGGATGGCAATTTATAATCAGCACCAATGGAAAAGATACTTTACTGGACCATGTTTTCTGTCTGGCTTCTGTTCATTGTTTGACATCTGGACTGGCTGTAGCATGATAGTACAAATGCTGTGAGTTGCGAGAGAATATTTGGTAGGGAATTGTCAGTATTTCCAATTGCATCGAGGTTAAGTGGCCGAGACCTGAGTACTTTCAAAAGTGTACCCTTACCTATTTCGAAGTATGTGGCAACTATATCGCAGCCAGTTAATCCGTGTGCCGGCAGAAGATTGTCTATTACATCTCGATGTGTTCTTACACTGGCATTGATGTCCATCATGGAACAATCTTTGATGGGTGAAATCATCCTCACTTGGCTCCTGATATTGCCAACAGAGATGGAATGACAAAGCAACACAAAGATTTGCTTGAATGATTTGCCTGATAATTCTGTTATCAACCTCACCGTGTGTTACTCTAATGTCTATTCTCCTGGTGATGTTTACTCCAGAGATTTCCACAGGAACTGTGACGCATCAGATCCAGCTTGACGAGTTCTATCAGCTGCTTCTTGTTCTAGACAGTGTAAGGATATCTTCCTTTTGGGCAGCCGTCCAGTAGCATGTACTGGCAATCTCGTCACGGTCGATTCTGGCAGACTCTTTTATGCCGCCTTCTTCATACCTGTACATAGATATATACTGACATTTCATTCGATTCGGATAGTATTATAGTAAACAAGGAACCAAATGAAGTAACAAAGATAGTATTTGAGACACGAGATATATGACCATTATGGTACCAACAAATACTGAACAACATGTATGTGATATTGCTACCATTGAAACTTACCTAGACTGTTGCACCAGTAGGCCATGGTGCGACCCACATGACTGAACATCCATCCAAGGACGTGGGCCAATAGTACATTCCTGGTAGAGACATCAACTCTCAGGCAATTCTTCAAGGATGTGTTGGAAGTAGTTGTCCTCATACCCCTGTCACCAAACATGGAGGCTGGCTCAGGTTCATGAGCCATGCCACTTTGATAGGTTTCCGACCGGATGCCATCGTTGTGACTAATTTATGCAGAGGCTCATGGAAGCTATCATGCCATTGTTACTCGCACTGTTCTATCCGGTTCTTGCCCACAACATAAGCTCCATCAATTTGTTCATTCTCATTCAATAGGTCGATGCGAACTTCTAATTTGCCACAGAGGTTCTTTACATCAATTTCATCAACTTTCATTCTGGATTTCCCCTCTTCTTCGTGATGTAGTTGTGACACTTCATCATTTTTTGTTTCTCGTGGAGTGCAGTCTGTTGAGCAGCAGACTGTTAAACGCATGGAGACTACGCCCAAGTCTTGACAGTTTCGGGTTTGAGAGGTTTGAAGGGGACACCAATGATACCAGATTGATCATGACCATAGAGCATGAAGACGGTCTTTGTGGCCATGACACTCCATATCCCATTATAGATACCGGCATTGTGGTTCATGGTGTGGTAAGATTTTATGAAGTGTGCACGAACATCATCTGGCATCTGCTCCATAGATCGGAAATAGTACAAGACATATCTTGCAAAATTGATATGTCCAGCAGCAAAGAAGAGTGGCATCATGTTTTATACTGCATTGCTAAGTTAATTCAAGCCAATTTTAACTCTAGGTATGGGACTTGGGGCTTTATGGATCTTCATATGTATCAAAATATTCATTTCTATACATAGTCTATTAGTGTACATCCTTAATATTGTGTAATTAAAATTGCGCAAGGGAGAGAACTCCACACCTACCTGGAACTGTTCACCGAGCCCTATATTAGAATAATCAAGAGAAAAACTACGTTAAACACTTAGAGGTTGGCCCCTCTCACTGCCGGACTAGTCAAACTAACACGTTCTACAGCAGTTATGACCTAAGCTGTCGACCGCCAGCAAATCAAAGCAAGCAAGCAAGCAAACAAGCAAGCAAAAGTCCCTACAGTCCCCAGCACCTCCCAAGCCACCAAGGAGGTACTACCCCCTGGGAAGATATTGGAAGCATAATGTATTGTCTAGTGGTAGATCCTGCTGCCATATGGCATCACGAAAATTATTACCAAGTCCCAGGTTGCTCATCTGACTTTCCGCCTCATTTGCACACAATTGCAGGGTCTCAATTGTATCTCTCACTTTGATAACACAACATACTTATATCGTTTCTTACTATTGATCTATTTTTTAATTATGGCCCGTTATTATTATTATTTTCATTATTATTATTATTATTATAAATATTATTATTAGATTTTCGCCCTCAGGCCCTGATGTGGGTCGTTGACCTATGCCCTGGTGGGCTAGTCCTGTAAAAAACAAAAAACAAAAAACAAACATAATTCCCAAATATTGTGATCACACATCCCCTTCACCACCCTAGCCAAACCCATATCTGACTCCATCTGGGTAACTACCATCACTCCACCATCAAACACACCATTAAGAACCCCACAACCTCGTCCACCAACTCTGCTGCACCCACACCTGACCTCACCCGGGCAGCCACCAACACCCAAACAACTAACATCCTACTAGAGAAACCACAAACCATTCCATTCACACTCAGAAACCCACGGAAGAGGAAACCTACCTCGGTCTCACCACTCCCGGACAAGAAAAGACACAAAATAGCAAATGAAATGTACCAACAGATAAGACAATACAGTACACCACACATTACTTGAAGTCCCCCGTCAAGCTTCCTAACCACGGCCCATCTCCCACCACCTCCACATCCACCTACAAGCACATACCCTGCACACCTGCACCAACACTCACATCCCAGAAAAGATCACGATCTGTTTCGGCCGCTCTGAAAACACAATCAAAACTTAGTTAAGAGACACTCAGCTAAAAGAACACTCCTTCCAAAAGAAAAAGGGGAAATACAACTAGACCAACAAAGTCAGCAAAAGCCACGCAAACATGATCACCATAATGCAATGCAACTGTAAAGCAATACCTTACAAACAGACTCTTCACCTCTATCCTTCTACAAGAACACAACCCAGACATCCTCCTCCTCAACTCAACATACACAAACACAAAAACCAAGCACTTTGGCTACACATGTAGACAATCACCACAATAAAATCACGAGGGTGTAGCAATCCTCCTGATATCTTCCATCAAACACGAATTCATCACCGATTTCACCTTTAAACACTTTATGGCTGCCAATATCGACACTGAACATGGTCAGATACTGGTATGCACTACATACACAAGGTCAAACACTCACATCCCCTTCCCAGATCTGAATTCCATCTTCAACAACACACACCTACCAGTAATACTAATGGCTGATCTCAAGGCAAGACACACAGCAGTCCATCACAATAGCAACAACCTCCATGACCAACAACTATACACACTAGTTACACATAAGACCCTTCATCACATTGGACCTTTCTCCCCTACATGTTACTCTGGACTTGGCAGAAACAACCCAGGTGCATAACTCAGCAGGCCAGGGATACCAACCATGCACCGTACCTCAGGAGTTTTTTTTTTTAAATTCTAGTGTGGTGTGTCATTGTATCACGCCGTAAGGGTGCCGAATAATTGTTTATTGGGTGTACCTTCACTTGTCCCCAAAACAACTCTACTGTTAACCTACTTCTTCCAATGTCCTGGGTTCGAGCTGCGGCAGTGTGAGTCATGCATACGTCGGTCGTGGTGTTGGTGGTCTGTATTACAATCCTATAACAATCAGGCATGCTATGTGAAGCCGTGGCATCTATTTATATTACTACTACTCACTTCCATCCATTTCTTGTCCTTCCACTAAACCTTTTTCACCCCTGTCACTTGGGATTTATGTATGTACTAGCAGAATCGCCGCCCTTCGGGCGGCTCATCCGCTAGGTAACGGTAGGATGCCACCCTCCGGGAGGCTCCACATTGTCTCATTGTTCAGTCCCCAAAACTTCTTCTTCCATCAATAGTTCATTAACAGTGTATGTAAGTTCCACCATGTTTTTCTCGACAACGGTACAACAAAGTATATTTTTTTGGCATTAAACTGTTATTATTTTATTTCCTAATCATCATTACATATAACATCATCCATCATCACTACATATAACACCATCCATCATCACTACATATAACACCATCCATCATCACTACATATAACACCATCCATCATCACTACATATAACACCATCCATCATCACCATCATCATCCATCATCACTACATATAACACCATCCATCATCACTACATATAACACATCCATCATCATCACTACATATAACACCATCCATCATCACTACATATAACACCACCCATCATCACTACATATAACATCCATCATCATCACTACATATAACATATCATCATCAACATATAACATCATCCATCATCACTACATATAACACCACCCATCATCACTACATATAACAACATCCATCATCACTACATATAACATCATCCATCATCACTACATATAACACCATCCATCATCACTACATATAACAACATCCATCATCACTACATATAACATCATCCATCATCACTACATATAACACCATCCATCATCACTACATATAACACCACCCATCATCACTACATATAACAACATCCATCATTACTACATATAATAACATCCATCATCATCACTACATATAACATCATCCATCATCACTACATATAACACCATCCATCATCACTACATATAACACCATCCATCATCACTACTCATCGGTAAAGTAGTTTCCGAGATTCTCGTGAGGACACACAAACATACAAACACACACACAAACAAAGAGACATACTTCTTTGTTTTATATATATATAGATAGATCATCACTACATATAACACCACCCATCATCACTACATATAACATCATCCATCATCACTACATATAACAACATCCATCATCACTACATATAACAACATCCATCATCACTACATATAACAACATCCACACTCACTACATATAGCACCATCCATCATCACTACATATAACAACATCCATCATCACTACATATAACAACATCCATCATCACTACATATAACATCATCCATCATCACTACATATAACACCATCCATCATCACTACATATAACACCACCCATCATCACTACATATAACAACATCCATCATCACTACATATAACAACATCCATCATCACTACATATAGCACCATCCACCATCATCACAACATATAACACCATCCGTCATCACTACATATAACACCATCCATCATCACTACATATAACACCATCCATCATTACTACATATAACACCATCCATCATCATCACTACATATAACACCATCCATCATTACTACATATAACAGCATCCATCATCATCACTACATATAACACCATCCATCATCACTACATATAACACCATCCATCATCACTACATATAACACCACCCACCATCACTACATATAACAACATCCATCATCACTACATATAACATCATCCATCATCACTACATATAACACTATCCATCATTACTACATATCATCACCCATCATCACTACATATAACAACATCCATCATTACTACAATGTAGTAATGATGGATGTTGTTATATGTAGTGATGATGGATGTTGTTATATGTAGTAATACTACATATAACAACATCCATCATCATCACTACATATAACATCATCCATCATCACTACATATGACACCATCCATCATCACTACATATAACACCATCCATCATCATCACTACATATAACACCATCCATCATCACTACATATAACAACATCCATCATCACTACATATAACAACATCCATCATCACTACATATAACATCATCCATCATCACTACATATAACATCATCCATCATCACTACATATAACACCATCCATCATCACTACATATAACACCACCCATCATCACTATATATAACAACATCCATCATTACTACATATAACAACATCCATCATCATCACTACATACAACATCATCCATCATCACTACATATAACACCATCCATCTGTAATAGGCCCCTGTCTCATCAACAGAACGTATTATATAAATGGGTCAATACATCTGATATTATATTCAGATTCACCACCCTGTAACTTTCCACTGTCTATGAGTAAGACATGAGATTGACACGTGAGCGGGCAACTTACCCAAGAGGGCGAGACCCATAGCTCAGCATTCCTGTAAGCACGCACTGCGATGCCCCTAAGCTTCAGTAGCTCACCTCAACTCATATCGAAAGGACGTGACCAAACGTTTATCATACATAAACGCCGTCCCTTTCTCATTCACTCCTAGACAGTGAGACTTACGGTTGATATACACTCAGGAATTATATATACAACCTTTTATAATAAAACAAAGGAACTACCGTTTGGGTTTCGTTACTTAAAACCCAAATATAAATATGTGTGAACGGACTGGTTAATTGGACAAGCAGCCGATTCACATCATCACTACATATAACACCATCCATCATCATCACTACATATAACACCACCCATCATCACTACATATAACAACATCCATCATTACTACATATAACAACATCCATCATCATCACTATATATAACACCATCCATCATCACTACATATAACACCATCCATCATCACTACATATAACACCATCCATCATCATCACTACACATAACAACATCCATCATCACTACATATAACACCATCCATCATCACTACACATAACATCATCCATCATCACTACATATAACACCATCCATCATCACTACTCATCGGTAAAGTAGTTTCCGAGATTCTCGTGAGGACACACAAACATACAAACACACACACAAACAAAGAGACATACTTCTTTGTTTTATATATATAGATAGATCATCACTACATATAACACCACCCATCATCACTACATATAACAACATCCATCATCACTACATATAACAACATCCATCATCACTACATATAACACCATCCATCATCACTACATATAGCACCATCCACCATCATCACAACATATAACACCATCCGTCATCACTACAGATCGGTAAAGTAGTTTCCGAGATTCTCGTGCGGACACACAAACAAAAACACACACACAAACAAAGAGACATACTTCTTTGTTTTATATATATATATAGATGGTCCAAGTCATCATAACGAGTGATGGCCTTATGGTTACCTTCGGTGATTGGGGGGCAGGCCGAACAATTAAAGGAAGTTACGTGTATCAATGACGTCCCCATGAACGTGGCGTGGGGAGTGATCTCAGACGCCGAAATAAATACATGGAAAGAGAGGAGCTACAAGAACTTTTTGAAAATGCATATGTGGAACGGTAGATCAAGAAACCAGAGACGGCTACACGGTTACAGGGCTACGGACACTCAGCGAAAAAGTGCCGGACTCGGGAAGTGTGCGTCACGTGGGTGACGACCGGAGTGTCCCAAGTGGAGAGAGGAATATAGGGTAGCTAAGCTGCGATCCGAGAAAAACTTAGCTACAAGGAAGCTCTCCTTATAGGTAAGAAATAATGAAAGAAAAACGAGGAAATGAAGAAGGGAGAAACGAAGAAACAAAAAGACGAAGAAAACAAAGAACCAGAAGAACAAGAGCAAGAAAACGAAGAACACGAAGAACAAAACCAGTGTGGAAAGCGCAAAAGAAGAACAATACAAGAGGAAATTATAAAAATGACAAGTCTACGACAGTAATAACCGCATCAGTTGACGGCCAGGAAAGCAAATAAATAAGAAGGCAGAAGTTTTATACTGACTGTGCTCATCCCGTATACCCAGGTATGTAAACCCAGGTCTCACTCCGCCATATTATGGATAACGTCGCCAGGGATGTAATTACCACAATCAATCAATTAATCACCGGCATATTAAGTGGTCTTTACCGATTTGAACTTTGTGTATACGATTAGCTCCTGTTAACGTAACTGATCGCCTTATGATATTTTGAAGAATCAAAGCCACTCCTATATTTTCCCAAGACGTATTTTGTAAATAGTTGTATTTTCGTTCATGCTTAATTTGACTGTGCTCATCCCGTATACCAAGGCCGTGCATCAGTAGCCAACTGCAGGCAGAATGTCTGAAACAGGACGCATTGAATAGCGCAGGAGTACAGTCGGAGTGGGGCACGCCAGGGTAGCAGAACCCGAGCTTGGGCCTGCGTGTGCAACTGTGTACAGTCAGCAAAAGATGCACCGACCCCACCCTAGGTCTCCTGCTCGTAATTTTACCTGGCAATACTTAGTAAAGGAAGGCTGCATGTAAAGGCGATTGTGGGATCTGTTTTCTGCTGTATCAGTGTCAGGATAATTATTAAACAAACGAAGGTAGTACTTTATAATAATAAACTATTCATTGTTATTTAAGGTCATGAGAAGTTTCCAATTTTTTTTATATTTGCTTAAATAATGAAGAAAATTATATTAATGAATTGGCAACTCAACTACAACCACAGCTGCCAAAAGATTCTCACATCATTTTTTTTTCATAATTTAAACAAATATACGAACATTTGGAAAATTCTCATGACCTTAAATAACAATGAATAGTTTATTATTATAAATAATCTACCAATTGTTTGTTTAATAATTATCCTGACAGTGATACAGCCGAAAACAGATCCACCAATCACAATCACCTTTACATACAGCCTTCCTTTACCACAGGATGTAGGGGGGTGCCCAATAAGCCAAAAAAAAAAAGATTCCAGGAGAAAAGGGTGGACATTATACAAAGGAGGAGATTTTAATATTTAATAGCACTAGTAATTAATAATAAAGACAAATCCTATCCTCTAACCCTACACCAGTGCCCTAGCTAAACATATAAATATCCTAACTAGATACAAACTAAAACATGGGGGACAAGAGCAAACAGGAGCCAGAGAAAACTTAAGCCGTCTTTACTCGCCCAGCAAGCGGACAGAAGAGCGGCATCCATGGGGTTTAGCTGAGGTGGAGAGATTAGGTTGGATTTTCATGTATGTTATTGACCATGGCCAAAGTGAGAGTGAAGATCTCAGGAACCCCGACCCAGGGGTCTCGGTTAGGGCTAAAAAGGCTATTGAGTGACCTAAGGGTGAGAATAAATAGTCTTGTGGATCTGAGAGATGGTTACATCATCCTCACAGAGACAGATGAAGATGCTGATAAACTACTTAAGTCTAGTGCCATGGACAAAATGAAAACTAACAGTTACGAGGTCATTGTCCCACGGGAATACGGCGCCAAGCTCACCCTTGTATGTAAGAAGTTAGACAAAGATGTAGTGGAAAATAACGCAGAAGAAATAAGAGATGAAAAAGAAAAGCAAAACAATGTCAAGGTTGTAGAGGTGTATCCTATATATGCCCATAATATAATCAAGGTTCGCTTTGCAGACACAACGGATGCAAAAAGAATGAAGGAGAAGGGGTTCTATGCATATGGCACTTCCATCTCATCACACCAAATAGAATATGAAAAGTATACGCCCATCCAACAATGTATGAAGTGCTATAAATACAATGACCACGTGACCAAGAACTGCCCCATGCAAGGGGTCATATGCTCTGAGTGTTCATCTGATCAGCACTTCTACAAAGACTGCCGTAGCACCATCAAAAAGTGTGTCGTCTGCGAGTGTGACCACAGGACCTTCTCTGCCACCTGCCTGGTCAGGAAACAGGTACTTCAAGAAACAGAGAAGAAACTGACCGAAATAACCAAACAAAAAGAAACCAGGGAAATTTCTAACACCATAGAAAGGACCACTCATTCGACGATCATGGCTTACAGCCAAACCCTAAAAGACGATCTGAAAGAAACTCAAGCAGACTCCCAAAAACTCAACAATGTCAGCGAGACCATAGAAGTCCTGCAATCAGAGATAAGAACCATCAAGAACTAAATAAAACAGGCAGTTACTGAGTCACTGGGCGCCATGAGGGACGCAGTGGCGGAGCGTCTCCTCTCCACAGCTGGACGACTCCAAAGCCACCACTATATACTTGTCTTACCTACATGCCCATCATTTGAACATGGTTCATCCAGGTTCATTATCGAAACACATCAACGAGACACTAACCAGGAACAACATTGCATCTGTTGAAATAAGCGACAAAGTTCCTTCAAAAGAAATCCTGAAGGAAGTAACCCACTCAACAACTTATCGACGACCTCAAACCACACCAGAAATAGACCATGACCACCCTGACTTAGGCAAAAGTCATTATAACCGTAGCCCCGACGTGGCCAGTCAGTCCCCCTGGGATCACAGCTCCAGCGACACCGTAAATCTCCGTGACCCCAATACATGTACTCCCAGCGACGACAGTGACCATCGGACTGCAACCACAGTCAATGGTTGCGACCAGATGATGGCGACTTACTCCACAGAGGAACAAGACCCTCGAGCTGCAGCGTCAGTTGATTACTACGACACGCAGGCCCAGGAACTGAACACCTTCCTGTATACGGGTGACGAGAAGTTCGAGGGCCCGCCATTAACTGACAAGCAGATGCCCGAAGGTTCTGCTAAGAAGTTCCGTCCCCCTAGAAATGGCAGAAGCCGAGCAAACACTTCAAGCGACGCCCCAAGCTACAGTCTCCGAAATGGCAGTGGTTAGCAGGATGAAAATCGTCCAACATAATGTCCTACACTGGTCCCTTAATAGACGTAACGAACTGTCTAACTTATACTATCAATTAGACCCAGACATTATTCTATTAAACAGTACTGACATAAAGGACGAAAGTAAGCTGAAAATTTTTGGCTACAATGTATACCAGAAGAACATGATGGGTGAGCTGAACGATGGTGTCGTTGTGGCCATCAAGTCACAGCTGAATCACAGAGTGTTGCCAGACTTCGAGGATTCAGTTCTGGGAGTGCAGGTGGAGACAACTAGGGGACCTGTTATCATATGCACAATGTACCTACCTCCCAGACGTCCTTACTTACCCGAACAAGACCTAAACCAGTTGCTACGCCACAGAAAACCAACATACATCTTAGGGGACTTGAATGTGCGCCACGCCATACTCGGACACGGTAATGAGAACAACGTCGGTGTGGCGCTGTATGACATCAGAAGAGGAAAACTGCAACACCTCGGGCCAGATTTCCCGACAATGATCACACGTGCCAGTGCCACAACACCCGACATAATCCTCTCTTAACAACAAGGCCGTCCTGAACAGGCATGTAACCGCCGGACCCATCAGTACCAGCAATCACCTGCCAGTCATCGTGACGCTCTCATCCAATCCCATTATGATCCCCGCCAACATCAGGTGAAACCTCAAACGGGCAGACTGGGACTCCTTCAAGGAGTATCTCATTCTCAAACAGGGGAGAAACCTGGAAGAAGCCAGCCCCAATGACATCGACGACGCGGTCGAACAATGGTACACGGATGTGAAGGCGGAGATGGACAACAACATCCCGACCACCACTCACAGGACCATTCCCCATCCTCACACTAGTCACCAGCTGAGGCAGCTCAGTGTCCAGTACGATCACGTGAGACAGCTAGCCAGTATCCCCGGGTGGACGCAAGAGCTGAGAAACCGGTACCGAGAGCTACAGACGGACATCCAGCACGAGAGCAAACGTCTACATGAAGAAAAGTGGGCCGCCTTGGTGTGGGAGGAAGCCAACAATTACCGCGATTCTGCTGCATTCTGGAAAGGGATCAACCGACTGATGGGTTCCACCTCTAGCATGGCCCCTTACCTGCTCGACCAAAACAGCGTAAAAATATTCGAGGAGGAAAACCAAGAACAACTACATCAGCGATATTTACGGAAGATCTTTACCATTAGTGAAAAGGAGAACGAGGGCTTCTACAGGGAGATTGAGGAGGACATATTAGGTCACTTGCAGGACCATCAGCACCTGCTCCAGCAGCTCCCACGGACTGACTTCACTAGACTGGTGAACGGAAACTACCTGACGGAGCGCATAGTTCCTGCACATGTGTCAGCCGTCATAAAAGCGTTTAATAACAAATCACCTGAGCAAAGTCACATTAACAAGAAGATCCTGGCTCAACTCCCCGACAACATGATAGAGACGCTTGCTCATATATGCAACACCTGCCTCGCCTCTGGATACTTCCCTAAGATGTTCAAAATCGCCGTTATTCGCCTCATACCAAAAGCAGGGAAGCCTCCAAACAAAGTCGAATACTTTCGACCAATGTTGCTGCTAGAGGTACCTGCCAAAATCTTCGTAAAAATAATAAACAAGTGATTGCGGTTGCATCTGGAGGACGAAGACGTGCATAATCCCCGCCAGTTCGGCTTCCGCCAGTACCGAAGCACATCCACCGCCATAGCTCAGGCCTACGAGCAGATCGCCAATGCCATGACTGGCCGCCTGCAGTGCAACATAGTACTGAGGGACGTCAGCAAGGCGTTTGACAAAGTTTGGAACGCGAGGCTGCAGTATAAGATCATACAACTAGGGCAACCCGAAAACCTGACGCGCCTGTTGTGCAACTTCATTACGGACCGCAGGGCCAAAATCAAGATGCAAGAACATTTTTAAGAAGAATTCTCACTCTCGAGCAGCGTGCCTCAGGGCTCTTGTCGCTCACCAACCCTTTACACGCTCTACACTGCTGACCTGCCACCTCCAATCGTCGGCAGCGAGTACGTCATGTATGCCGACGATGTAACACAGATCGTCACCTGCCCAGGAAGGTCCACAGCAAGGATGGCGCGACTCACTGCTCGGGCAATAGAGGATATCTCGGAGTATTAAAATAAATGGAAAATAAAAACAAACAAAACGAAATTCTAGGTCATACCCATAACCAAATTCAAGCCGGCGCCATTGATGATCGACGACGACGACAAGGCAGGTTGCTCGGCCTCATCATCTCTCGGACGGGCATCATTCCCCACGTGAAGGACAGACTAAATAAAGGCAAAGTCGCCGCAACCAAATTAAAACGTTTTAAACTGATGCCTGAGAAGATACAAGTTCACCTGTACAAGGCGCTGGTGAGGCCTGTGTTGGAGTACCCATCTATACCACTCGTCACACTCGGGAAGACTAGACTACAACAACTACAGTGCTTCCAAAACAAGTGTCTGAGGCCAGCCAGTGGCCAAGCGCCACCCTACCAGGAGACAGTGGAAACCACCCACTTAAGAAATAAAACAGAGGCCCTCAACTTCAGGTTCCATCGCCTAGGAAAGAAGGTTTGGGACAAGCTCCTGGACGACCCTCACAGCCCAGGCCACCTACGCGGGGAAGACATCAACGGAGGGCGACCTCACGCCTGGTGGCCCGGGAGTCTGCCCACACTACAACAACCCAACCCGCGACCCATCTATGTCCGCCATAGTGATCCACCTTAGATTAAAACTTAGATGATATAAATTCACATTTAACAAGTCACAATCTAGTGAGTCCATAACGTAATACAGTATAAGATTTTAATAAACTTGTAAATGTAAAATCAATCTAGTCATTGTCTACTAAAGTAACCATTGTGCAACCTCATCCTAAATCTTAGGTTAGCTTAGTTAGCCAACAAATTCTGTAATATGTAAAACAAAGGATGTCGTCCCCCTCTGTTTAACTCACTAAACTTCTTTTCCAACCTTTCCCCCCACGACTATATGTTGCGACTTCTCTATCCCTCATGTCTGGCAGGGCCTTGAGTCCCAGCATGCCTTCCATCCATTCCCCACCTTAACCTTAAAAAAAAAAAAAAGGAACCTGGGAAGGTAGAGGTCCTTAGTGCGAATCACTGTTCCAGGACAGAGGATGAGAGTGAACTTCTTTTCAGAGTGAGATACAGGTTCCTCGTCACCTTGGTGGCTCACGGGAGAGGCTAGAGTTGTGGTAGAGGCTAGAGAGACGTGTCAGTGATATTATTGGGCTGGCGACTCTTGCTCCAACGTCGTGATACGGAAGTGTTGTTAATTGCAGACCACCAGATGGCGTTGACCCAGGCGGAGGGACGTAACAGATGTTATAATGTATTTTTTTTTTATTGGGCAGCCCCCTACATCCTTGTGTGAGGTGAAGCGCTGAAGCGTTTACAGTGCCCAACAGGGAAGCATGCTAAGCTCATGCTTGCCTTTATGTCTCATGAGTTAAGGGCGTAGAATCCTGAAGAGTCAAGGGCGTAGAAGCCTGAAGAGTCAGTGGCTTATGTCATCAAGTTATTGGAAGCTCCAACAACTTGTCCCTGAATACGAATCCGCAACTTTCGACTTACAACAGGTACCTACTTTACTGCTAGGTGAAGAGGGACTAATGGGGGCTAGGAAGTAAGTCCAAACAACTTCCACCGGCCCGGGAATCGAACCCGTGACATCTCGCTTGCGAGGGAAGAACGGTACTGCTTCTACCACCGCTTCTGCCACTGATCCGAAGCATGCTCGACCACCATATGTGGTAACTGATCGTGTAAGCGAGCCCTTAGACTCCTGGAGTCGTGATGCTTGTATGCTGTTAGTATAATCTGTATCCACAGTATTTAGTGTACTACGAAGTACAGTGTACGAAAAATAAGTCTTGTGACAAATTTGGGGAGCATTAATGAGTATTATAATACTGCTATAAATGTTAATGAATTGAAGTGTTGAAGATCCATTATTTTCGTGAGTCACTGTTGTAGAATGTGACCGTGAGTTGGAGTATTTTCTACTGAACACTGCGAGAGTTAAATTAAAAAACATATTTTATTTTTTTTACTCTAATGTTAGTACCAGTGATCCATTTATTTTATACCAGTGTTAAATTAATTTTTACCAAATCATGAATGAACCCCAGGGAGTGGTTCCCGTGTTTAGTGTTTTCTCAGTGTTCACATCCTCAACTTATTTTCAATAACTATCCTTACTGTATATTGTGTCATTATCATCACTGCAGTATTACTTTTCTTTCTTCTTTATCTTTCTGCCATTAAATACAATTGAATCCACATGCCTTGACCTCACCAAGCTATTAAATGTTTAAAAGGTGAATGTTATGTTACATATTCTGGCAAGCTACCATGGATAATATTGAGTTGTACAGTAACATATGGTTCCCAGATAAACCCAATGATCAGAATTTATATATGATAAAAATATAAAAGAAAGAATAAATAAGATAAGTAAAAAATAAATAAATAAAGTACACTTAGGGACATAAAGAAGTACATTGAAAGTAAAATTGATGATCGTGCCCCCTATAATTGATGGTAAAGCGACTGGGATGCGTAAATCAAAGATTTGCGCCCACATAAATGGTGTTACAGTGGTGGGAGGAAGTAATTGTAATAAACGAGTCATATTGCTGTCCTTATAAATGGTCCAGCAGTGGTATAATTAACTACATAGAAAGTAAGGTAATAATTGAAACACGTTACTTCTCCCGTACAAATGATGGTACAGTGGAGTGAGATAACTAGACTAAAAATAATTAATTAGAATTATCCAAAAAAAAAAAACATTTACGCCCCTATAGTAAATGTGCTCAAGCGTCAGACCTCACTGACCTAAACTTTATCTGAAGTAACTGTCATCCTGAAAGGTTTAAAGATCGATGGTCATAGAAGTGACTATTTTGTTAAGGAGCTTAAATGTAGATTAAAAGGAAATTATGTGTGTGTGTGTGTGTGTGTGTGATCGCCTATGGCTGCGTGCATGGAATCTCAGGATCCTTCTGGATACTGGCACAAATGAGTGTCCTAAAAGAAGAACTGCCCTTGTGGCAAAAGAGCTGACTAGATATAACATCGACATAGCAGCCATTAGTGAGTCCTGGCTCCCAGACGAGGGTCGACTCACAGAACGGGGGTCTGGCTATACCTTCTTCTGGAAGGGTAAGCCTGCTGCGGAGAGAAATGGCATTAATGGAGTTGGCTTTGCCATCAGCCAACGCATCCTACACAGGCTAACTGAAACGCCTGTTGGGATCAACGAGCGTCTCATGACGCTTAGAGTTACACTGAATCACTCACGCCATGCATTTTTCATCAGTGCATACGCCACAACACTGGATGCAGAAGATGACATCAAGAAGGCCTTTTATGCCGACCTTCACAAGGTGCTAACCTCTATCCCCAGAGAAGACAAGGTTGTGCTCCTTGGTAACTTCAATGCCGGAATTGACAGAGATGCTGACATTTGGCAGGGAACCATAGCTAGGAATGGACTAGGCAAGTGTAATCCAAACGGCCTACTCCTCCTCAGCAAGTGTGCTGCACACAGCCTCATTATCACTAATACCTTGTTTAGGCAGGCAGACAAGTTCAAAGGTTCGTGGCAACACCCACAATCGAAACACTGGCATCTCACTGACTATATCATTGTCAGAGAAAGAGATCGCCGAGATGTCCTCATTACCCGAGCAATGAGTGGCTCAGACCACTGCAACACTGATCATCGGCTCGTCAGGGCAAAGCTCTCACTTCACGTCACCCCAAAACGGCGAAGGCAACAAGCTTCCAGAATAGATTTTAACACTAAGAGTCTTAAGGATTCAGTGGTAGCACATGATTTCAGAGAGCAGCTCGAACATAGGCTGATAAACAACATGACAAAAAAAAATCCCAGTGTCGAATGGGGTATTCTCGACACTGTCATAACAAAAACCTGCAGAGAGACCCTCGGCCAGATCAAAAGAATACACCAGGACTGGTTTGATGAAAATGACCCGGAAATCAATGTACTCGTCAATATTAAACGTGCTGCTTTAACTGATTGGCAGAACAACCTTCAGTCTCGGACTAAAGCTGATACTTCCGCAAGAAGAAAGCCGCAGCCCAGTGCGGACTTTGCAAACTAAAGATCGACTGGTTTAAAAATAAGACATATGAAACGCAAAAATTTGTAGATCAACACAAGATGCACGAATTTTTCAATTGCAATAAAATATTTTATGGGCCAATCATTCATGGCACAGGCCCCCTCCGGTCATCCGACGGTAACTCCCCAATTAAAGACGAAGAAGGCATCCGTCAACACTGGAAAGAGCACAATCATTCGCTGTTCAATCGAACGTCGGTGTGGATGTCTTGACAACCCGGCAGGTCCCTCAGCATCCAGAGCTGACCCATCTCAGCTATCCTCCATCCCTGGATGAGGTAGCTACTCCCATCAAACAGATGAAAACTAACAAAGCCTCAGGGCCTCATGGAGACCCAACCGAGGTGTATAAAGCAGGAGGACCTCTGCTTACTAGCCGTCTCCACTCTCTCCTGGAGAATATATGGGAAAAGGAGGAAATACCCCAAGCTCCTAAAGACGCCTCCATCGTCAATATTTATAAAAAAAAGGGAGACCGGTCAGACTGTGGCAACTACCCCGGGATCTCGCTGCTGTCAGTAGCTGGCAAGATTATCTTCTGAGTCCTCCAAAACAGAATTCTTCCTGAGGTGGAAAACTCGCTCCCAGAATCTCAATGTGGCTATAGATCATCACGTGGTACCACTGACATGATCTTTGCTGCCCGCCAGATACAGGAAAAGCGCAAAGAACAGCGTAGTGACCTGTACATAGCCTTCATCCACCTAACCAATGCCTTCGACTCGGTGAACAGAGAAGCCCTCTGGCGGACCCTCACCCGTTTTGTTTGTCCACCAAAATTCATTGCCATCGTGAGGCAGCTCCACGGTGGCATGAACGGCAGTTTCCTGCACAATGGCACCATCCAAATGGGGGTAAAACAAGGATGTGTATTGGCAAAAACTCCCTTTTCCATTTTCTTGGCTGCCTTCCTTACTTGTGCCAATGCCAATTTAGGGGGAGGGGTGGACATCGAGTACTGGAAGAAGGATCTTTTCAACATAAGACGACTCCAGGCAGGAACAAAGATATCGGCAGCTTCCATTACTGAAATTCAGTATGCAGGCGACCTCGCCCTTGTCGCTCACACTGAAGGCGACCTACAGGAGATCCTGAACACTTATGCAGATGCTTGTGCACACTTCGGCCTTGAGGTGAATGTACATATGACTCAGATTGTCTTTTAGCCATTCATCCAGCTCAACTGTACTACCCTCTCAAATGTTACCCACTTTCAGTATCTTGGCTTCCACCTGTCCACCACCGCAGATATCGGTGAAGAGATTCAACATCGGTTCAGATGTGCATCTCAAGCCTTTGGCAGACTCGGTACTAGTGTCTTCAGTTGTAGGGAGCTGAAATTATCAACAAAGTTGCACGTATTTTGAGCAGTGGGCCTCCCCACCCTGCTATACGGCAGCGAGACATGGGGCACGCACGGGAGGCACCTCAAGGCACTTGAATACTTTCACTAACGTAGTCTACGTTCCATCCCCTGAGTTCGCTGGGAAGACAAGAGAACAAATGTCAGTATTCTCACTGCCACCAATTGTAGGAGATCGAGGCTACCATTAATCATAAACAACTACATTGGACTGGCTATGTTACCAGCATGAACAACAGTAGACTGCCAAAACAGCTATTTTACAGTCACCTAATGAATAGTAAACGAAATGCTGGCGGGCAACTGAAAAAGTAAAAGATAAACCTGAAAAGTGCCAAATCGACCCCCTTACCTGAGAGACGATTACGCCACACCGAAACGCTTGGAGGAGCATCACACAAGAAGGTGTCAATGTTTTCGAATTAGCCCGACTGCAAACAGAGGCAGACAAGCGCCAACGCCGGAAAGACGCTGCGGCCATCCCTCCCGCACTACGAGGTAGCCATCCACATGTGCAACATCTGTGAACGACCCTGCCAGTCCCATATCGGCCTTTTTAGTCACCTCAAAACTCACCAACGAAGGTGACATCCTTAATAATTCATATTATTGTCTCACTGCTGGATGATCGTCGTACTCGAATCCGAGTGACAACAAAGTAGTAATAGTAGTGTGTGTGTGTGTGTGTGTGTTTTTTTTTGTGTGTGTGTGTGTGTGTGCGTGTATGTGTGTGTGCACTTAACGACATACAGTACATTGAAATATTCCAAATATAATCCAAACAATGTAAACACCTTGGGAGAACAATGTAATTTATCTTCGAAGTTATCCTTACATGATTATGAAGATCATTTCTGACCTCACTCACAGAAAGTTCATAGGAGACCCCTTATTTCACTGAAGTGGTGGTTGCTGTTCACCTTGGTCAATAAAAAACCAAAAACATAAGTTAAATTATACTTATTATCGTATATGCATAACATGAAGGATATTTTGTCAGCCAGTGTGGAGAACACAAACAACGCAACATTTACAGATCACAGCGGTAGTGACTCACAAAGTGATATATCTTCGATAATTTTATTGAGAGGGGTGTAGTGATCTATTGAGATTACGCTTCACTATACGTTCGAATAGTTAGATCAAAGAGCTCTAATGTGTACAAAATGTAGAACCATTTTACAGCCTTAGAAGTCTTCATAGCATCAGTCTTCCTTAACTTACCTACACCGAAGGGTAGAAAACCTTCCTTTCTGGGGGTAAACTTGCCCTGTTGGTCGAGCCACCGCTCCGGCAGGAACTCATCGGGTCGGTTCCAGTACCGAGGGTCGTGATGTATGGCCTCTTGTGCTCCAATAACAACAGTGCCCTGTAAGTAAATAACGTAACAATTAAAAGTAAACATGATCATAATATTAAACCATGAAAATTTCCCAACTAATATTGTATATAACTATAGAAAGGTAAACTATTTCTTCGACGGATGAAAACTACATTAATTGGCGATATTTCATGGCGATATTTCATGGCGATATTTACAAAGGAGGAATATAACAGTGAAAAGCTACCAACCTTAGGGATGTAGTAGCCGCCCAGCTGAGTGTCTCTGGTAGCTACATGCTGGACGCCTGTAGGTACAAGTGACGACTTACGTAGGGTCTCGTGTATGACCGCCTCCGTGTAGGGCATTCTATACAGTGACACCCAGGTCAAATGTTAGTATCAGCGACAAGTATGAAATATATTTGAAATAAAATTCATGGATAACCAAATTATTGAAATAAGCAATTTAGGGACTGTCTGTAAGGCTTCGACGTTTTCCATCTCAACAAACAGTGAACAGGAATTATCAAATTCGTGGAATTAGTTGGTATGTAAACATTTTATGTAGCTATCTTACCATTATTATTTTCTAAGCTAGAAAGTTATACAACAAGATAATGTAGACTTGGATTGCCTTTCTAAAAATGTATTCTAGTCAATGTCATCACATTACCCATTCACTAAACATTTTCCAGGATGTCTCAAATCCGTTCAAGAATTATCCCCTTTCAAGTAAGATCATAAAAATTAATTTTTGAATTAGTTAAGTTTAATTTCTTAAATTTATAAATGGACGTCTTTATTCAGTGAACTGCAAATCCTGTGGCTAAAATCTGGATCTTCATGCCAAGACACATGCCATGTTTCTGATAGCTGTTGTTACATCCGGACGGCGACACAAAGACTGGATGTTGTTACAGTTAGTACACCAATACACAAGGATTCCCCCTACGGTTATTAGTTCACGTGTGTACCAGTACTGACTATATGAAGGACAGCGTATATTTGAAACGTCCATATTTTTATGGATAAGTGCAAATATCTCCCCCATCCAATGGTGAAATCAAGTTCCATCGCGTTTCAATATAAATAAAAGTGCTTAGGGACCTAAAACCGGAAGATTAGACTAAAGAAACCTACACCATAGTTCCAACACGACTGGCTTAAGCTAATGAATTATCACTTATGCTTCCAGAATAGATACCGAATGAGAGTGAAAGGGAGGACGAAAAGATTACCCGTGACTCTGAAAAGTTAGCGATTAGATTAATAGGACAATATATATATTCTTAGTAGGAATCATAACAAGAGGAGGAGGAGGCATCACCTGAGGCTTGTCGTCGAGGGTTGCAGGGTGCCCTTTGGGAGGACCTCATCTATCTCTGCCTGCATCTTTTGCTGTACCTCCGGGTAGGTGGCCAGGTAGTAGAACATCCAGGTGAGGGTGATTGGTCGTAGTCTCATTCCCAGCGAAGAACAGATCGAGGACTAAGATCGCCAAATCCTTCGCTAAAGTTTTGGAAGAAAGGACACTTGAGAATCCTTATGACTTACAAAGATGAGATGAGCTTAAATATTTGGAAAAAAATTACAAGAAACAATACAGAACAATAACGAGTAAGTTATAGTGTGCTCTTTCAATTATCTTTGGTCTAAAGTGGCCAAAATATGAAGAAGCTGCAAGAAGAAAGCAATTTTCTGACATTTCTAGACCTTTCTCACTTTGACAGAAAGAAGCTGATTTTAACTTACTGACTCCCTGAATATCGGATGTAGTCTACAGTAAACAGTGCTGGAGGTACTGGAATAAAGTACTGCACAAGTACTGTTATATCTTCAACAGTTCACCCTTTCCCTATATCACTCACTCCATTCTCAAATTAGAATCAAAAGTACAGTGTGCAAACATATCCATGTGATTTTTGTGTGTATATACCTTTTATTAAACTTGTAAAATAATTCATTCAGCAGTCAACTTAATCCAGGGAGCAGCTATTCATGTATCAGACACCAGGAATGAAACTCCTGTGTTGAGTCAGTGTCGCTCTTCCTCCCACACAGACAATAATAAAACTGCTTCTGATTTTGTTATTGCTGATTTTTCTTGTTGAGTATTTTTCGCAAGTCTCCGTAGAATTGCTCTTTGCAGTTTCTGACACATTTTGATACAACATAACTACACAAGGGTGTTGGTCCTCGGGTCATTACCTGGGAATGGCCACAGTCCATCCCGTATCTCCTCCATGATAATGCAAAGAGACTGGACAGGTCTGTAACAAAACAATCCACGACAGATATTATCAAATAAGTAGAAAATTTAAGCAAGGTAAAGGCGTTGGTCATAAATATCCCCACCACTCAACATCGTATAGGTCAAGTTTGTTGAGGCAGACATGAACAATAAGACCACTCTGGTCTCTCAACCCACCAATCAGCTTTGGTTTGTGAAGGAGAGATGGGTATGACCCAACTAAAATGCTCATTTCTTTGTTGTTCTGATTGGAAGCTTCGTTATAATTTTTTTGGAAATTAGGTAAATTATAATTTTTTTGAAAGGTTAGGGTGTACTGTATTAAAAAAAAAAATCTTTACATTTTTTCAATCTTTAAGGCGGCCATTTTGGATTTTCAAAATGCAACCGTATAACCCGACAACCAGTGCATATATCCCAGATGAGTATGTGCCACAGACCCTTAACATGCATGGATGACACTGGGCAGAAATTGTATGAAGAATGTGTTATAGAGCGAATAAATGGGACTGTCAGCCTCTGGGCACCAGAAGAAACAAAACACTAATATGTTCACATCTACCAACAAGAGACATGCAGTCAAGATTCGTGAAAAGACCATTGACATGAAGGAAAAAAATATCTGTACGGTAGACTTATGGCCCTGGCCAGGTCAAACCGAGATGTAGACCAGAAGGAAGCTATTGGAAACTACGAGATTACCTTGACGCCAAGGTCACTCTTTGCACCCAACGGATCAGTATTGACATGCATAAGCGACAAGGCCAAGTTCATCCGTGTCCTTGAGAAGCTGGTATCTGAAAGAGGTGAGTCAATGCCAGATGAGGAATCCATTCAAGTGGACGATGTCCATCACAGCAAGAGGATGGAAGTCGGAGACGCCAGGAGAATGGTCCAGTCCAGTACCAAGTCAGGGATGAGACAAGCATCAAGCACCTAACGATGTGCAAATTCCTATCGCATGACAAGACCAAAGCTGATTTAACAGAAAATACTTTGGATTATAGGAGAAGTTTCTCCAAGCTGGTCATCACTTCAGCATCTGGCCGAACCAAGAGCAACAAGTATGTCGGGAGCTTTGACGAAAACAACCACGACGAAGCTGACAACAAGGCGAAACTCAGGAGATGTACCATTAACATTTTTCTCATAGCCAACTACGATTTATTGCCAAAGAGCACCAACATCTCAATAAAAACGGGTGTTCTGCAGATCCAACCGTTTTGGGATGTTCTTGGTTCAGAAAAGGTGAAAGCCTTACCTGCATTCCATGCTTTCACTGGTGCTGCTAACATTGGAAGGTTTCCAAGAGTGGGTAAGGCTACGAGGTTCAATATCTTCATTCAACTGAGGATGATATCATTTAAGACTTGAGGATGCTTTCTGATGACTCCAAAGTAACAGAAAAGCAGCAGATAGGCTTGGCTAGTTTTGCGTGTGCAGCTCACTGACCAAAAGGAATCCAAATCAGAAACATTCCAGAGTTGCGATGGCACATATTCTGCAAGTACATGGCTCGAGTTTGGAGTCAGGCAAGCCATCCACAGCATTTCCTTTGGATCCATTGCAGAATGGTTCCTATAAGGACAACGATGGCCAGCTAAGGCCGACTACCACCGATGTTCTCCCTGCACCCGTGGCCATTATCAAGATGGCGAGATGCCAGTGCAAGGGAGAATGTTCCTCACAAAGAAGTTCCTGCAGGGCAAAGAACTTACAGTGCACCGACCTCTGTATGTGAGAATGATGACACTCATAAAGTGTGCCCAATGTTCATGTTAAAGATACATGAAGAATGTTTGACAGAGGTTCCAAGATGCAGATAACACGTATAAATACAATTTCATTATATTTGTTTGCGATACTGGCAGCAAATAGCAGTTCCCATACCCTGGACTCCCAGCCGAAATTTTAAAGGTGAAGTTAAAAATGTTGCTTAAAACCCTCCAAATTGGTTCAAAAAGTAACTGAAACATGTAAGGTTATTATTCAAGCAAAGTAAATGGACAAAACGCATTTCCAAGATCCGAAGTTTTATATGTGGGTCAAGGTGTTCAACCCACTAATATGGCTTGCGGGTTCAAAGGGTTAGCTATCTTAATTTGCATTATCCCTAATTGATTTTGCTTAATCTCAGTGGATTCCTGACTGTTTAAAGTGTATGTTTTGCCACCAAAGGTAGCAATCTGCGTGGTTTAGAAACAGAGATATCGGAAAAATTGTGTTTTAATACTCATTTTGAAATTCCAAGATGGCCGCCATAAAGCTGAAAAATGTAAAGATTGGTTTTCCTCATCCCTACATCCTAACGATTCCATAAAAGCAAAGTTTAGCAAATCTCAAAAGAAAAAAAACAGACTATAATATAGTGGATTGAAAAATATTTTGTATAGTTAAATATTCCCAGTATGGCGTATATCGTATGGAATTATATCTGACACTACTGAAAAACAAAATCATTATAAAAAGGAAATTAATAGATTATAGGGGGCATTACTATAACACAAACAGAATAAAATAACACATGTAATGAAGGTATTTACGCCGAAAATAATTTAAAAGAGAAACGAAGCCTAAGATGTGTCTGCAAGCTTTCATTTATTTTACATTTATAGTCATATATCTCTCAAGATTTGACATTTTGTGATTGTGCTCGCTTGCTGAAATAATTTTCGATTTAAAACACGCATCTTAAAAGAGCTTGCGACAACGATCAAGGAATGTGATATCATCCTTTTGGCAGAGGTACACATTTAACAATATCTGTCGCTAGCACGTGAGTAACTCCTTTTCCAGGCTTTAGCTCATGTTCACCGTGGTGACATTTCATTTAAAAAGATTTTCCATCATCTTAAATTTTTCGAAAAAGTCACGCCTAGATGACATCAACTTTTCCTAATATTGTCCTGCTTTACCAATCCAGTTATTGTCTTCAAGCGGTACATTAGGTTCATGGAACTGATATTGAGGAAATTTGTAGTTTATATACCCACCTGAGTACCTTAGACCCTTTAAATGCACTATATCCTAAGAAGGGATTGTAGGTCATCGTACGATATGTTTTCCCACATATGTTAACGAGTGGGGGGGGGGCTTGTCCTTAACGCCTGATGGCCAGTGCCCAGCTGACGCTTTCGTATAATAAAGTCTATAAACATGGTCTATGACTCCCAACCTCTCACATAGCGCACAGTAGTGGGATATATCGGGGCGGCTTACTGCATTACAGCCCGGCAAGAACGCTGACATGGCCCTACACGTCCCGATTTATAGGCGCCTCAAGGGACGCCGGGGCTTCTCTACACCGGCCAGAACTTTTACGCGCGCCCAACAGCGAGCCCATGAGTGCATTGATGGCTCAGATAAGCGTCTCTGGAAGTGCCGCGGTGGTCATGTTCTTCTATGCCGGTCATGAGAAGCCTCAGCAGCTGTCGCTCAGAGAAGTGTGAGGCAGAAATGCCAGCTAGCTGCGTTTAGGACATGGAGGCGGTCCATAGAGTCATAGGTGCTGCTGAACAGGTGGCCACAGCTGGTGGCCACCTCCCTTCGCCTGAACTGCGTCCCCCGCACTCCAAGTGATTGACTCAGGGCTCTCCCCAGCAGTCCAGTGGGAGCAGCTCTCACTTAAAAGCCCTGGACGCCATCAGTGGAATGGTTCTTCAATCTGCGACCAAGCTGTGAAATGGGCAGAGTTTTCAACAGCAAACGGGTGAGAGGCCCATGAAAATTATTTTCAACATGATGCTTCATAGAAGCAGTGGAGTGTGATTTAAATGTCCCACCTGTGATAACACTCTCCTGGTACATGCTGCTGTGCAAAGTTATGGTGGGCCTGGGTAGCAGTGTTGAAGGGAAGTCCGGGGTGCTCTAGTTATAATAGTGTTGAAGTGCTTAGAAACAAATGCTGTTGGCCTTTGAGGCAACGGTGAGAGATGCTGGTGTATTATGTGGCATCGTGATACGTCTGGCCCGAGCAGTGGTGGGAACAGTTGCGGAGAGCAGTGGCGGGTGGTGATGACGTCTGCAGTGAGCCTGAGGTAGCTGCCGCCCGACCTCCACACCCAGTCGAGGCATGATGGTGCCGCGTGTACGCTGCACCCTGGTAAAAGTAACTGCCACCTGCAGTGGGGCTACATGTCACCAGTGCGGTAAGGTTTAATTTTCAAAGGTGTTGTAGGGTAAGTCAGCCTCATGGTGCTCCTGTGGATGTCAGGCGCTGTTACAGTGGCAACAGCCCAATATCCCGCCACCCAGGTTACAAGTGTTCGTGTCCCCAGGCCGAGGGCGAATTCCCGCCACCCCTGTGTACTGGCTGTAGCCGACGGGTGCTATAATTAATAATGTGTGGCGCGCCCTGCTCCGGGACATCGGTTTGTGTCGGGGCAGCACTTCAGGCCCGTAATGGCAGGGGACGTAGCGAACCACGGCAAGCTCAAGTGTCTGGGGATGAAATCCTGCCGCCTCGGTATGGGGGTCCTGGAAATCCAGGAGGTCTGCCGTTCTGCAGACAGCCAAAGGCCCTCCTCCCATATTGGGGCTGGGGTACTTTCGCTTAATTTGCCTGTCGACTTCCCGCTCCATAAGACGTTAACAACAGCAACCTTGGCTGCCGTGGGCGATGGAGAGGCGGCACACTACCGACGTCTACCTCCGAACCTTAGCCGTTTACCTGAGAGCAGCCGTTTCCCGCCGAGGCCAGTTGAGATACCCTTGCCTCCTTTGGAGAGAATGTGGCAGCCAGAGCTGGAGGCATGGCTACTCACGCATAAGTCTGCCGCATTCAACACCAGCAGGTCCTGCCGGTATGACTGGTCCTCTTCCGGCGTATCCACTGGCGCCCGGCGGCCTTCTCACCTGTCACACACCGCTCGTTCCGAAACACAGAGCGGTGAAAACTTGATTGAAGGGAGGACGTCAGGAGCGTCATCCAGCCAGTGCCTGCTGGTGGGGCTACAGGTGGTGCCAGGATGGTCGTGATGGCCAGAAAAACAGTCAGCCCAGGCACAGCGGACTTCAACGCCTCTAATGCAAGCTCTTGGGGAGACGCACCACCTGCACCGCTCGACACTTGGTGTCTGGGGTGCCAGTGCACTAGTTCAAAACCGTCGCCGACGACGCCTTTTGGGGATTTCATCAAGTGGGTTGGAGGAGGAGAGTGAACGCCTGACCCTTTGCCGTGGGGACGTTTCATTTCTGCAGGACGCCCATGGGACGTGCTCAGCGTCGGGTCTCTTACACCGAAGTTTGGCTGACGCTATTCAGGATGTGCTTGCAGAGTACACAAGTGCGTGGATGACGCACTCTCCTGCCAGCTCCAGTGTGAAGGGGCGTTCTGGCACACCCACGATTTTCTGGAGACCTGCACGCTCGCCCTGGGTATCACGCTGAAACCAGAAAGAAGTTCTTGTTCTGCAGGAAAGAAAGCTGAGTTTGTGGGTTTCCTCCTGGGGAATTGGGACCTGTGCCAGCCCACTTATCTGTCAGCCATCGAGACTTCCCCATGCCGGATCAGCCATCAATCACTGACATCAGGTCCTGGCATGGCCTGGTTAATCGGTTGGCTCCCTTCCTTGCCACTGCACTGTGATGGAGCCGCTTCGTGAAACTCTCCGAAGAAGCCAGTGGGCAAGCAGGTGTATTGGGACTATTCACATCCAAGTTCGCCAGGCCCAGGACACCATCTGTCGGCGGTTGGCCAGGGCGGCGGCGCGCCCGATCGGGCACCGGCAGCTATGCTCGCCTGATTGGAGCAGGGGAGGCATCGGCTTCGTCGTCCTGCAACAATACTGTGCCGCCTGTGCCTCTCCAGGAACCCTGCCAGAGGAGGGTGGCGGTTGGCTCTGGCGGCATCTGGGCGGCCGAGGAGCCGGTTATGCTGCTGATAGAGGGGAGGCCCTGGCTGTGGTGTGGTGCCTGCGCAAGGCCAGGCTGTTCCTCATGGCTGCCCGAACCTCATTCTGGGCGGACCACCGCCCTTGGTTGGCTTGCTGGGGACCGACAGCCTTCACGGATGTGGCGAATCCGCGCTGTTCAGGCTCAGGAAGACCCTGCAGTACCGATTCACGTCGGCTCTCTCTTGCAGGAAGCGGGACTGTGCAGCTGACATCCGCTTCCCTCCCTCAGGGCGGCGCCCTGTCTGGAGACATGGACCAGGAGGACCTGTGCTGCAGTGTGTGTGCAGTCACAATCGCAGCACCTAGTTCAAGGATGGGTGCATGCCTGGACGAACACGGTGTGCAAAGCGACGTACAGGACGACAGTGTGCAGATTCTGGTATAGGGGTGCTGGCGGGGCATTTGGCACCCCCTACAAGTCACAGGAGGTGGCCTGTCTGCCCGTACTTCTCGGTGAGGACAGGACTGGCTGTGGTCGAGGTTTGGTCACCTCACGCTGACCAGGGCTGCGTGCGCCTTGTCATCCCCGACTCCTCCGCCACCGGGTCGCCGTTAGCCTGCATGTATGTATGTGGGGCTGGGGCCTCGGAAACAAAATGCTCAGGGCCCGGCGGTCTGTCTATTGGCCTGGCATGGAGGTGACCTGCAATATCATCGGTCCCGGTGTGCTGCTTGCGAGACCACGCCCCTTCCCAGCCTCAGGTCGTTGGTTCTGACCCCAGCGCCAGACTATCCCTTTCAACAAGTGGTGGCCGATTTGTTCCGCCTGCAGGGCCGCATTACTAGCATGCTGACCGACTGACCCAGGTTGGCTGGGTCGCCCACTTCTGAGGCCACCTCTGGAAAAAATCATCGCCAGTCTGCGTTTCCGCTACAGGGTGAGGGCACTGAACGGAGTCTCTGGTGAGAGCAACACTGCCCAGCCTTGAGATGACAGATTTTCTCAAGTCATGGGGGTCAGTGTGCCTCATCATCCACCTGATCGTGGCAGAGCCAGAAACAGTTGAGGCTTATGAAAATGCCTCAGGGATACTGGGCCAGGGGTAGCCTGGACTGCGTCGGTGTCAGGGCCTCTCCGGTACTGGAACACTTTACTGCGGGTAGACAAGTCGCGCCATAAACGCCACCGGCCGCCATTCAGTGACGGCGTTCCGTGGCCGAACAGCACTATAAGGTGGACCAGCACTGGCGGCGGGCACTTCGTATGAGGGAGGTGCACTTGGCCAGAAACACAGGATGGGGTCCTGTCGCGGAGGAGGGAGGTATCCCGCCAGCCTTTAATCTACCTGGTAAAACGGGCACGCAGAATTTTGTGCAGGACGCCTTCTCGCCTCTCTAGGACAGTTGGAGCATAGTGGTGAGAGCCACCCTCACAGGCAGTATCTGCGTCAGGTTGAGTGCTTGATGGCAGGGTGTCCGTCAGCTTGAACTGCAAAGCGACCACCATTTCTCCGGTGGTGCACCAAGCGCTGGCCTGGGCCCCCTTCACTGTGCCCTCCTTGCGCCCTCCTCCTCCCACAGCCCCTACAGTCGGTGGCGCGGCGCAGAGCCAGAGGCAGCCAGGCTCCGACGGTTGATTCGTGGTGTAGTGTATGTGATGTAAAATCAGTTTAGAGGTTTTTGTTTTTGTTTTTAACATTTTTGTCCTTTGACTCGTTTTCCTGCATTATTGTTGTTTTATGAATGCATTGTTTTCCTTTTGGCTAGTTCAAGGATGTTGTGTTCTTTTAGCAGAGAGTGTACCATCGTACGATATGTTTCCCCATATGTTGAGTGGGGGGCTATCCCTTGGCAGCGCCCTGATGTTGATGCTAATGGCGCTGTTATAATAAAGTCTCATAAGCATGGTCTACGAATATGATATCCATTGACTCTCTATTTTCTTCAGCCTCAGGTAAGGATTCCTCAGAATCTAGAGGGGCAAACAACAAGGCAGAGAGGGAAAGCTCTCTTTGTGGAATGTTTCTCCCGTATGGCATTCACCCCGTAGTAAATGACCATGCTGACATACTGATATTATTACATCTCTCCTATTTACAATTGTTTCCTACCAGTGCACTTTCCTTACCAAGAAGACGTGTTCGAATTCTGTACATTAGGGCAACTGGTGATGGATGATCGTAACAAGCAGCCATTTGTTGGAGACAAGGGAAAAAGTGCTCTAACCCGTCCTGATTTAGCCTGTATGTTATTATGTAAGAAATTGTATTTCTCCTTTATCATTTCATATAACTTTGGTAAGGACAGAGAAAACTGAGAAGAAAATAATAAGCCCTTTTTTAAATTGATAAAGCCTTTTGCTACTACAACCCCGCATTGAGTTTGCAATCTTTATCATTTTATCTGATACTTGTTTTTGTTCAAGCAGTTTAATTCTAGATGCAAATCTGGAGGATTTTTCATCATTTGCAACTCTAGAATTGAACAGATCAAACCAAATCCAAATCAAGGAATTTGTTTATTATCGGTTAATTAGATGAGGAACTTCTGCAAAAACATGAATATCTCTGTCAGATGCAGCTAGATTTTTAATACTTTAGAGGGCAAGGGTTTCTCCCATTTAAATAAAATAGCCTGGCGTTAGCTAGATTAAAGCACCTAAGTGCACGCCAGCCACCTAAAGGATTAAAGAAGAAACTGTCTATGCTACATTAATGCTGTTCCAGAACCTCCCATTTGTAGGGCGAAGATCAAGCAATAGCGACAACAAGGAAGCCAGATGTTTCTAATCTTGCTGTTATATATAAAAGGGTCCTTTGTTACATTTACATCAAAGTCTTAGTAAAATTGTTGTTACCATGATGTTGTTACCAGTCTTCTTATCATAACACACTGGACTCGAGATTTAGGCTCATAAATATCGTCTTTACCTTTATCATACGAACAAACTTGTGCAATGCTGCTATCAACAAATGCCTTTACACATATGCACATATGATCAGCCATTGCCCTAGCTATATCCTGCATTTGATGTACAACTGGGTGTAAGACTCATGGCTCAGCATAATTTCCTATGCCTAGAGATTTAATGTAGCAATTGATGGGAAGGGAAACTGACGCTGTTCACGCAAGCAGCAATTGGCCCCAGACCAGCGTTTCACAGTGGTTCCATTTATAATGTAGTACACTTAAGAGGGTGAAAATAACTGACTGAGGATTTTTCTAGCAATAAAATGCAACAACACGTTACAATCTGTTGCGTGAATTACAACCAAACACAGCGCGGTGGTTAGGCATTGTTTCACTATCACTATTGAAACAATAGCTTCTGAGAAAATAAATAGAAATGTAAGGCAGGAGGTTGACATTGTCAGGACAATAACCCACCAGATAATGGATGCCATGTGCGACCTTGGTTATTATACCAAGACAGATAGGCAGTCAGGTGACTTCATGCGCGTTGGTGGACTCGCTTTTTTCTATACAGTAGATGAGCAGACCAGTTAACTCTTTAGACCATGCTGCACTGGTGTTAAAAAGAACTGGCCCAGAGGTTTATGAAAGGTATTGGAGGAGTCTTCAGATAAAAGTAACTAGTGGGACATCCCGAACAGTATTAGAGGCATTATAATTATTCTATTGCAATATTGATACCAGTAATACCTGTGTGGCCCAGGCCACAGGCAACCTGGTGGTAATGAAGGCAAGGTTGGGGTTGAGAAAATAGAGATATCATTAGCAAGTGCTGCAAAAGTAAGCCTAAACGCGAAGGAGGTGGAGAGGGATTCATGGAAAGGCTGAGAACATAAAGGTCTTCGAGGAGGTGATCTAAGGACACTCACCACTGAAGGTATTGTTCGGGTCATCCGCCTTCTCCTCCATCATCATCAGGTAACCATCTATCAGGTCCCGGGGGTCATCACGGTCCAGAGTGGCTCGGTGCTCCTCGATCTCCTTCTGCGGTATAGTAATCAAGACACTGCTTTCACTACATGAACTTCAGGATGAAAACTTCAGTTTACGATACAGTTATTGGCACTAAAAATAATATTTACACAAGAAAATATCAAGGTTTGAATAAATTTACAAAATACCTCGTTTCATTAATTAGCTTCTTTTTGCGTTTACCCGCTTAACAAAATAAAAAAGTACAGCTGTGAAAAACATTAAAACTTTATCAATGGGGTACATTTTGTTTACAAACACAGAATTATTAACAAATTTGTTAAAAGTAAAATGGAGGCTTACCTCCTCCACCCTATCCCACGAATTCCAAACTTAGCTTATCGTAGGAATAGTCGAGTCATTCTACGAAAAAACGGCCCAATCCCCCAAACTGTAGCAATTTTTTTTTGTGGTTTATAGTACCACAAGTAAAGGAGAATTATATACTAAAAATCAGCACCTCTCGGATGATGGGGAAGTCTAAAATCTGAATAATTTTCAAGATATCCGTCAGTCAGAAAAAAGCACAATAAATCTCGCTTGTTTTCAATGTATTGTTCATTTCAAGCCAATACAGAGAATTAAATAGGTAGAAAAATTATATAAATATTGACACATGGCTGAGATACTTAATGGTGGCATTTTGTTGACATCGATGACGTCTCAGGACAATGTTGTTATGGCGAAACGTTGCTAAAAGAAAAAGGACTGCAGAATCAAGGGGGATTTATAACACATACATGCACTGAATCATTTCCACAAACAAAACAGAATTCATATGATGTTACTGATAACATTCTACAGTAAAGGACAATACACACCAAAGGCACGGTCAAAATCTATGTCCGATTGTGAACTTCACTTCTGACTCGGAATTCTCGGGGAAGAAAAGAGCAATTTCTTTCACGGAATTGTAATAAGCAGCGTATGGCCGACCTGATTGCTGATCAGCTCATGAAAATGGACAATGGAGCAGTTGCTGATGTTGATGTTGAAATAGGTGATGCAGCCGTAGATCACTGGGGAGGACACCGATCTCTTGATATTCTACTCAATTCCGTTGACGCAGACAACAAGGGCGTGTACTTCCACCAGGTAAAGCAAATGTTTAGAGCAAAGTTTATGATATCTGTCATCTAAAAGATAATATTGGCACAAAACTTACATCACACGTATAGTTCTTACATGTAATGACTGGTTGTGGTACCAAGTCAAGGATCTATGGAATAGGTAAGAGGTAAACTATTCAGGAACTTGTTAAAGATGACTCCGCCCTTCAGAACTGTGCTGAAATCTGCTCACTCGGAAAGGCTGTTGGACGTCGTGCAATGATTCATTTGTTCGGAAGCAAAACAACATATTCACTTGCATCATTGAGACACACTAGGCTGAGAGAACGAGTTATCACATCCAAATCATTCGTGACACCGGAACGACTCGCACCAACTGAGTCTGCTGCAAAATTCCATTCATTCAGAATATATTATCAGGCGATGGTCTGGGTGGGCACTAATCAGGGAACGGACCCAACTGACTGGGGATGGAACCTTCAAGAAGAACATTAGATACCCATCATGACGAAAAACGATCCTGTACCTTAGAGCCTTCTGAAAATGATACATTGTCGCGCTTCACGATGTAGTTGTTAGGGCTACGGACTCTTTTGCACAGCGGAAAATGGACCTTGTCAAACAGACCTAATATATGACAATGCTTCATTAGTGACGATTAGTTAGATATTGGGGATGAATTGGTATGCGTCATCAAGGTTGAACGCATTTCAGGAAATGTCAGAAGTGGCAATGCAAATTGAATAACGCTTATACTAAAGCAGTAATTTTTTCAAAAACTAGAATCATTTATAGGTTTTGCAATATTCTTTTAGAAATTTTAAGTCTCATATATACCGCTCCTGTAATGCCAGAAATACCCTCAATCCTTCAAAGTAGTTGAGGCACTTAAACTAAGACATGTAGGATTAATAAATGATTTTTTTTACAAAGTGACGTCGTTTTGGTAATTTTTATGTAAATACAATGTTGATTAATTAAAAGTATAATTAAAAACAACAAAGTAACTATTTTAACGATATTGGTTTAATTCACAATTACTGTATTTACCTTCAGTGTACTAAATGTTGTAAGTAAACTAGTGACTTTGACTTTGATATTGATTGCTATTAATTTTATGATGATATTTCTATCATTAATAATATTAGTACTAGTACTATTACTGCCATATTTGTATTATTTCTTTGTGATATAATAGTGTACTTTACTGCATTATTGCTATTTCCACCATCAATAATACAAAAAAATTTATATTGATCTTTGTAATATTATTTCTGATAACAATTATTTACTTTCTTATGACAGTATAATCTTTTTATTATGAATCTCATATTACTGTAGTCAAAATTATATACTGCATGATGGTCACATCATTGTCCTTGTGAAAATTGTTCCTATTATATACTGCATTTTGTGCTAATTATATTCAAAGTTAATGCCATGCTAGATTACGTCGCTGAAATCATCTATAAAAGTACTGTACTATTATTGTTTATGTATAATAATCATTATTATTCTTTTCATGTCATTGATATTATTAACATTATTGTCTATTTCAAGTAGTAAAACAATGTATTAACCTGTTTATTGTTTACTGAATAAATTATTATTATTATTATTATTATTATTATTATAGTATATTTTATTGGGTATTTGGTTTAAAGAAACAGTTTGACTATTTTTGTGTATTGACGTCAAAATGTTTTCATCTGACGTCACATGACGTTATGAGGTAAATCATTGTGACCTGATAATCTTCTAAAATTCTTTGCAGTGAAGTAACACTTGATTTGAAAGGCCAAAAAGGTTCATCTGATGGCAATTTCTGGGAGGGGGGGGGGGGTTACAGCATAGGACAAGGGAAACTGCACATATCTGCCATTGTTGATGTCCTAATTTTCCTGCTTTCCCATTGACCAGTTTGGGCGGACTTTTATTATGGTGTTGCATGCCCTCAAACTAATGTAAAACCACCACATTCAATATAATGACTGGACTAGAATGGTTTATGAATCTCCAAGGAAGTTGCATGAAGGCTTTTACCGGCTGTTCGTTGAATTGTTGAGGTAAACCAACAATATTTTTATTCTTGTTGGCAATGTACTGTACAGTACAGTACTTGTTCAACGCAGTGTTCCTTCTTATTTATTGTTAAAATACAATGGTAATCGATTAATAGTTTATTTATATAAACTAATTTACTAGATTTAAAGTAAATGACGTGAATTGTCAACTCGTCTCAACCCTGTGAAACTATCTGATGGCCACTCACGATCATCAGACTAATTATTTATAATACCACTATTTATATTTTTATGCACGTGAGTCATGGACTATACGAATTATCGTGAGATATCCATGATTTACCTCTGACAGCAAGCCTATTTCACGTTAAATGCACACAACACAAGTACACGAACACGTACTTTCGAGTCTCCGCTACGTGATTTTATTTAAAATTTATGATTATTTCGTGGGATTATACAAAATAATTTCCGCAATCCGTATTTTTTTTGGGGGGGGGGGGGCATGAGTAAATGAAATTACATTGAAATTAAAATAAAACGATCTGATGCTTTTCTATATAGCTTACAGTAAAGGACGAAAGGGTAATTAAGAACTGGTCATTAGCTGTGAGCACATAGTCTCGAATCCAGGTAAAAAAGTCACAGGTAAAAAAGTCACAGAAAAAAAGTCACAGGAAAAAAGTCACAGGAAAAAAAGTCACAGAAAAAAAAGAAAAGTTAACTATCGAATTCTCACATTTTTTAAGGTTAATATGTCAATCAGTTTCAGTAAAGGAATATGCAGAACGTAACCTAATGTAACCTAACCTAACCAAACCTAACCAAAATTGTGACTTTTTTTGTGACTTTTTTCTTGTGCCTTTATTATCGGCCACCATAAATTAATTGTGACTTTTTTTCCTAGCCAAAATTGTGACTTTTTTCTGTGACTTTTTTTCCAGTGACTTTATTACCGGCCACCCATAGTCTCACCCTCATAATGACATGAACACTGAACAGGTGAAAGTCGACGATCGCTAAACTTTGGCATAATATATCAGACTGATCCATGAATAATTCTCTTTATAGTGACAGCCAAGGCTGAGCATGTCACTGCTGCAATAAATGTGAAAGGAATCGTGTACCAAGCAGCTTGTGTACAAACAAGAGACAGACAGGACAAAAGAAGGTATCTTCAGGTCTTCAGTTCACTGAGATGACGGAATGCAGCTAAAATAAAAAAAAATAAAAACAATAAACCATTATAATCTGAGTGAAGAAGAAATATGTTAAATTATTTTATATATTAATTAACGGGGATTAGCCCACCCGGGCACAGGTCAATGACCCACGTCTGGGCCTGGGGGACGAAAATGTAATAATAATAACAATAATAATAACAATTAGTTCATAGTAAATACAATTTATGATACAAAATTTAAACTAAAATACTAATAACAATAATAATAATAATAATAATAATAATAATAATGATAATAATAATAATAATAATAATAATAATAATAATAATAATAATAATAATAATAATAATAATAATAATAATAATAAAGAAATACAAAATTTTTAAATAGATCAATAGTGAGACCCGATATATGTATGTTGTGTTCTCAAAGTGAGAGAAACAATTGAGATCCTGCAATTGTGTGTAAATGTGGCAGAAAGTCAGATCAGCAACCTGGGATTTGGTCACAATTAAACAAACAGAACGAGTATTGAATTATTAAATGTAATAAGCATAATTTCCACAATGTGGTTAATATTTAAAAAAAAAGAAAATGTTGTGCATTGCAGAAGCAATTGTTTTGTGTGTGTGTGTGAGGGGGAGGGGTTAAGTGCAGATCTATATTAGTGGTCCTCTGTTCAGTGAGCAACACAGTACTCACACTGAAGTATTTTTGGAATTTATGTAAGGTCGTCTTCATGTGGTCGAGGTTGAAGACGCGTCTGCTGAGGGCACCAGGCAGGATGTATAGTAACCACGGGAAGAAGTCCGGGATGGCCATAGTAGTTACAGACTGCATTATCCAGTGAAGCAAATTTAGAAGTTCCTTTAGGCGTGAGTCCGACATTTCAAACTGCTTACCTTAAAGAAAAATATTATAGATAATTTGGCGTTACGGATATATATATATATATATATATATATATATATATATATATATATATATATATATATATATATATATATATATATATATATATATATATATACGGGAAAATGGAAACAACAGTACCTTAGCTTTCGTCTTTATTCAAGACATCTTCAGTTGCCTCTGAATGTCTTGAATAAAAAACTATCCGTTTTCATTATTGGATTTACATAAATATATATATATATATATATATATATATATATATATATATATATATATATATATATATATATATATTTTTTTTTGTTACGAGTTGGGGATTTAGAATATAGTTAAAAGTCTACCCAGATCCCAACAGGCAACAACAATAAAAAAAACAAAGACAATCGGAGTATAAAAGGGTAGACAAAGGATGCGAGTTTTTGTTGTGTATAATAAAGTACCATAAATTCCTTAACAAAATATTCAGCTTTCTATAATTTACCCTTAACCATACTTAACCTAAACATTAACAGTATATACATATCTATACAACATACAACAATTTTGAAGCAAGTGGACGCGGGGAGGCAATGTAGGATAACAAATACTTAAGTGCGGAAATGAGATGGCTGACGAGTAAGGCTGAGTATTGTAGAAGACGGTAGGTAGTCACTGTGCAGTAGGTTTCCAGGATAGGTGATCCTGTGGTCACTTCCCAGAGTGAACTGAACTCTCATCGAATTGGAGTTGATGAGGAAGACTTGGAGGAGGTGACGCAACAACCAGGATATGGAGAAGGGAAACCCCGGAGTGGTAACTATGACTAGTCATACTCGGGTTTCGTCCCTAGATGGCGTTGCTCGTGGTGCTGGGTAGGTAGATCATGACAATAGATGGCGTGGTTCGTAGTGCTGGGTAGGTAGATCATGACAATTGATGGCGTGGTTCGTAACACACCCCCCCCTCCAAAGACCTCCATAGCGCGGGCGCGAAGGAAGTGATCACCTGGTGCGTCTGGAGAGTAGCTGCTGCATTTCCACTGGAGCTCGGGATAAGGAGTCCACAATCAGGTTGTCCACCCCCTTTATGTGCCGGACTTGTAGATTATAGGGCTGGGTGAGGAGAGCCCAGCCGGAGGATTCGCTGGTTGGAGGTCTTGTTGGTTTGGATGAACGTGAGTGGGTTATGGTCGGTGAAGACTAGGGTTGTTTGTGGGCAAGACTGGAGGTAACATTCAAACTTCTTTATTGCCATCACCAGAGCCAGGGCCTCCTTTTCTATGGTCGAGTAGTTGGTCTGATGTTTTTTCAACATGGCGGAGTAGTATGCCACAGGGTGAAGGACATTAGTGGTTGGGTCGGGTTGTAGGAGCACAGCCCCCACTCCGACACCACTAGCGTCGATTTGCTGATGGAACGGCAAGGTGCAGTCAGGGGGGTGGACTACCTGCTTGGAGGCAAGGAAGGCTTTGAGGCGGTGGAAAGACTGGTCGCACCTCTGGTTCCAGATGTAAGGGACCGCAGAACTGGTAAGGTCGTTGAGGGGTCCGGCCACGCTGGAGAAGTTACTGCAGAACCGATGGTAGTAGCCGCACATCCCCAGGAAGCGCATGAGTCCCTTCCTCGTCCTTGGAGTGGGGAAGGACAAGATGGCTTTAACGTTTGCGTCCTTGGGTCTCACCATACCATGCCCAACGATATGTCCCAGGTAAGTCACTGAGGCCCGGCCAAAAGCAGATTTAGCCAGGTTTATGGTGAATGCAGTCTCTTGCAGTCGTGCGAACAGTATCTCCAAACGCACCAGGTGTTCGTTCCATCCGTCCGACACCACCACCAGGTCATCCAGGTAGGCGAACGTCCCACCTAGCTCCTGAATCAGGCGATTGATTGCCCTCTGGAATGTGGCCCGAGCATTAGAAATGCCAAACGCCATAACCAAATATTGAAAAAGAGCAAATGGAGTTATAAATGCTGAGATTATTTTTGCCCTATCCGTGAGTCCCACTTGATAATATCCTTTCAACAGGTCCACGGTAGATATAAATTTTGCACAGCCTATGCTGTCTATTATATCTTCAATCAAAGGTAAAGGGTAGGAGTCTGAGACAGTGACCTGGTTCACTTTACGCGGACTTCTACATACAATCAACACCTCAACCCGCCAGGATTCGAACCCACGGCCCACGAGCCCATGACTGTGATCGGGGAACGCTACCTCTGGACCACACAGGATACTAAAAGCAGTCCTAGACTCTGTTATATTTCACACAAAGCCTGTTCAACGAGCTTATGGCGCCATGAACCTCTAATGGGGACTACCCGTATCATGTAGGTGGTCAGAGTATCGTTTTACCAAATCCTGCTTCGAAACACGAGGATCCATATATATTTCATTAGCCCAATAAAGCACGCGGACTTTCTACATACAATCAACACCTCCACCCGCCACGATTCGAACCCACGGCCAACGAGCCAATGACTGTGACCAAGGAACGCCACCTCTGGACCACCAGGATACTAAAAGCAGTCCTACACTAAGTTATATTTCACACAAAGCCTGTTCAACGAGCTTATTGTGCCGTGAACCTCTAATGGGGACTACCCGTATCACTAGGTGGTCAGAGTAATGTTTTACCAAATCTGGCTTCGAAACACGAGGATCCATATATATTACATTCGCCCAATAAAGCACGCGGACTTCTACATACAATCAACACCTCATCCCGCCAGGATTCGAACCCACGGCCCACGAGCCCACGACTTTGACCGGGGAACGCTACCTCTGGACCACCAGGATACTAAAAGCAGTCCTAGACTCTGTTATATTTCACACAAAGCCTGTTCAACGAGCTTATGGCGCCGTGAACCTCTAATGAGGACTACCCGTATCACTAGGTGGTCAGAGTTATGTTTTACCAAATTCGGCTTCGAAACACGAGGATCCATATATATTACATTAGCCAAATAAAGGACGTGGACTTCTACATACAATCAACACCTCATCCCGCCAGGATTCGAACCCACGGCCCACGAGCCCATGACTGTGACCGGGGAACGCTACCTCTGGACCACCAGGATACTAAAAGCAGTCCTAGACTCTGTTATGTTTCACACAAAGCCTGTTCAACAAGCTTATGGCGCCGTGAACCTCTAATGGGGACTACCCATATCATGTAGGTGGTCAGAGTAACGTTTTACCAAATCTGGCTTCGAAACACGAGGATCCATATATATTTCATTAGCCCAATAAAGCACGCGGACTTCTTCATACAATCAACGCCTCAACCCGCCAGGATTCGAACCCACGGCCCACGCGCCCATGACTGTGACCGGGGAACGCTACCTCTGGACCACCAGGATACTAAAACAGTCCTAGACTCTGTTATGTTTCACACAAAGCCTGTTCAAGGAGCTTATGGCGCCGTGAACCTCTAATGGGGACTACCCGTATCATGTAGGTGGTCAGAGTAACATTTTACCAAATCCGGCTGAGAAACACGAGGATTCACATATATTTCATTAGCCCAATAAAGCACGCGGGCTTCTCCATACAATCAACGCCTCAATCCGCCAGGATTCGAACCCACGGCCCACGAGCCCATGATTGTGACCATAAGAATATCTTAATATTGCCATTTCACAAAAATTTCTCTCAAATTCCTTTACAACTATGAACCTGGAACGTCAATGTGGCATTTAAAATCTCATGCACTGTTAAACAAATGTTAATCAAGAACTCCCCCAACAACACAATTGGTTGCATTAATAAAGTTCCGTGCAAGGAATGTAATATGTTTTACTTAGGCCAGACAGGTGAAGATCTTGTAACTAGACTTAAACAACATAAATATAGTGTTAGGACAGGCCAGAAATCCAATGCTCTGTTTGTTCATTTGAGGGAAAACAAGCATTCTATTGACTGGGATAATGCCTCCTCAATATTACCTTGTAATTCAGTTGAAAGTAGGAACATCATAGAATCTATTCTCATTAAACATGCCGAAGCATTCAACATGAATTTGAGTAATGGCATGTACAAACTGGACAATTTTGTATTAAGATGATTTGTAACCAGATGAGAAGGTTGGGTCACCTTACCCTCTGACCTGACTACCGACCATTGCGGTGCTATTTAAAGATTAGTAGGGTCATTACCTAATACCTGACCATTGTGGACCTGATCTCACCCTCCTCTGTATATATACACCTTGTTTTGTATTTCTCCTTAGTCTGTACTCACCCCTGAAGATATGAATTACACGAAAGCGCTTTGGAACTTCGTGTTTTTTTCTTTCCTTGTGGTTATCAGCATATCCCTAGATCACGCGCACCTACAGTGATTTACTTGCATATATATTTATATATATATATATATATATATATATATATATATATATATATATATATATATATATATATATATATATATATATATATATATATAATATATATATATATATATATATATATATATATATATATATATATATATATATATATATATATATATAAAATCAACGACCTCACCAGCCAGAAATCGAACCCTCGACCTACTGGCTGGGACTAGGGAACGCTTACCGGCTAACCCACAAGGACACTAAAAGCAGTTCTAGACTCTGTTATATTTCATACAAAGCCTGTTCATCGAGCTGATGGTGCCGTGAACCTCATTGGGAACTGCCCGTGCCTCGTATGTGGTGTCAATAACATTTTACCGATAAGGTGTTAGACCCGATAAGGTGGTGTGCAATACTGTGACTTGTGATGGAGTGGAGGCGGATGAGTTACATAAGCATGACTTTGGAGAGTTGAAAGAGTTATCTATGCATAACTTTGGGGAGTTGAAAGCCGATATCAAACTGAACAATTCTGATGTGTTAAGTTATCCGTCTTCTAAATTGTGCCAACTACTACAGGACCAGAGGAGCGATGTAATGTGTCTCCTATAGGAATTCCAGCCCATCTTTGGTGATGTGCCACAGCCTAGTCCAGTGTTGTGTTGATGGATGACGTAGCCCCAGTGAAAAAGTACCCTACCGCATATATATATATATATATATGCTGATAACCACAAGGAAAGAAGAAAACACGAAGTTCCCAAGCGCTTTCGTGTAATTCACATCTTCAGGGGTGAGTACAGACTAGTCTGTACTCACCCCTGCATGATTAAACCTGAATCACCTTGCCTACAGTAATTTACTTGCATATATATATATATATATATATATATATATATATATATATATATATATATATATATATATATATATATATATATATATACTGTATATATGTATATTATATATATATAATTTTTTTATGGGGATTAGTCCACCCGGGCACAGGTCACTGACCCACATCGGGGCCTGGGGGGAAATGTAATAATAAAAATAATAATATTAATAATAATAATAGTAATAAAAATAATAATAATAATAATAATAATAATAATAATAAAGAAATACTAAAGAGAAAAAAGATCATAAGTGAGAAACAATACATGTATGTTATGTTGTCAATAGCAAGAAAAACAATTGAAACCCTGCAATTGTGTGTAAATGAGGCAGGCAAATTTCGTGATGCCATATGGCAGCAGGGTCTACCATTAGCCAATACATTATGCTTCCAATATCTTCCCAGGCGGTAGTACCTCCCTGTTTGGTAGCTGCCTATTTCCCTACTAACTAACTACCTATTAGGTCTTCCTGTAGTTGTGCTGAGTCCTATTCAGATTTAATTACTCACCCTATTTTAGTGTCATCAGCAAATTTATTTACCTAGATCACGCGCACCTACAGTGATGTACTTGCATATATATATATATATATATATATATATATATATATATATATATATATATATATATATATATATATATATATATTAAATCCCCAGCAACAACAATATATATATATATATATATATATATATATATATATATATATATATATATATATATATATATATATATATATATATATATACATATATATATGCAAGTAAATCACTGTAGGTGTAGCGTGATCTAGGTATATACTGATAACCTCCAGAAGGTGGCAGTTACACAGCGCTTAGGGGAACTTCGTGTTTTCTTCTTTCCTTGTGGTTATCAGCATATATATATATATATATATATATATATATATATATATATATATATATATATATATATATATATAATTATTAATAATGGTCCAAGAACTGAGCGTTGGGGCACTCCAGTTGTGACGTTACTCAAATCGGATTTACTGCCGTTAATGCTCACTAGCCGGTCCAACGAATTACCCAAAAGTACCCAAATGTACCCAAAAGTACCCAAAAGTATATTAAATCAGGGTAAAATCTTAACGAATATCTGTTATACATACACAAAACATGTCTAATAATATTTTTAGTCTAATTTTGTAAAAATAATTTGTAAGATGAAATAATAAACAGCGAAAAACTTTCAGTATTGGCGAACGCTAAATTCCAAAGAGTTCGTGAACAAGGGAGATAACTCAGATCCATCGTGATGCACTTCGCTAACCTAACCTAACCTAACGAAAAGTAAATCCTACGGCTATGTTAAATACCCCAAAGTAACAGAAACCTCGGTAATTATATCTCCATTTTGGATAGGTGACTCTTTGGAATTTAGCGTTTTTCGCTGTTTATTATTTCATTATTTTGACTACATTTCAATGAAAACATTATTAATCAGGTTTTATTGATGTAAAACATATATTCGTTAAGATTTTACCCTGATTTAATATACTTTTGGGTACTTTTGGGTACATTTGGGTACTTTTGGGTAATTCGTTGGACCGCTCGCTCGCTGTTGCCTGTCCTATAACCGCGCCCTAATCCATTTTAAAATATCTCCTCCAATGTCATGAGCCTCCACTTTTCTTATTAGTCTTTCGTGGGAGACTTTGTCGAAGGCTTTGTTAAAGTCGAGATATACCTCATCATAGTCGGCAACTTACCCAGAGGCGAGACCCGCAAAGCAAAGCATTTCTGTATACGCGCTGCGTCCTAAGCTTCAGTAGCTCACCTCAGCGCTCATATCGTAAGGACGTGACCTACGTTTATCATACCTCGCGTCACTCTCATTTAACTCCTAGACAGTGAGACTTGCAGTTGATATACACTCCAGGAATTATATATACAACCTTTTTATAAATGGCTCGAGAACTACCGTTTGGGTTCGTTACTTAAACCAAATAAATATGTGTGAAACAGAGACTGGTTAGTGGACAAGCTTAGCCGATTCATATAGGTAATGGCGGTGTGTCGCAGTTCTTCAAACTGGTGATAAATATCATCATCTGTGTCTTGTGAAAAACAAAGAAACCACACAGCAGTGGTAGCGTTACATAATCCAGTGTTTAAAACTATATCCCGTGACCCAGGGCGATATGTAGTAGCGGCTCCTTATCTCTGTCACATACAAATCGTGCAAATTCGCCAATATACCATCATGCAACCTGTTGGTACATATCAGATTAGGCGGTTGAATGGGCTCACTCAGCATTTCCTACTGCGACATTACAGTGTTGCAGTGTTGAACAACAGTTTCGTAACCTGGAATTCGAATTGAGTATTTCACTAGCAGCTGAGCAGTATTGTTGTGTCGTCCGTATGAATTACAGATACGGTATGCATCATACGAATCTCCGCCGCCTCTCGTGGACTGGCAGAAGAATTGGCACCACGGCGTTTCGCCAGCGAACCAGCACGACCAGTGTGATAACCAATCATCAGTTTTCTGATCGCCGGAACTCACCCTAAATCATATGGGCTAAAGTCTCTCAAAGCAGAAAGCGTCATCTCGTTGCCAAGAAACCAGCAGCAGCGCATCTGGAAGCCCCACCCACCACTCCCTCAGAACTTTTGAAGGATCGCATTTTCTATACAGGCGTACTTCTCTGTATAAATAGGTATTTTAAATTACATAGTTCTACACATGAACCGCGTTCGAGAGATATCTTCTTCACACTGTGGGTTCGTCGGATAGGATTATTTCCAATGATAAAGTGTTCGAATGTAAAGATTAATGTATTGAAATCTATAATTTACAATGGTTGTGTCTGTCTTCTTATTGATAGTTTAAAATTGCTAATTAATATTCATTTGTCTTGTAAATGAGAGGCAAGTGATCTACTTACTGTTAAATATTCATTGACCCAAGGGGCTAATAGATGTTCTAAGTTTTCCCATGTCTAATGTAGATGAAATCGAGCATGTAGCAACTGTTTGCCTGATAACCAACTCATCAATGATCAAGCCCAGACTGACATAGATTTGAGTATAGACACAGTTTAATGAGTCGGTGAGGAAGTGGTAGAGAAGTTTGCCAAAAGCTGAATCGTTTGTGACTTAAACCGTCGTACCCTACGGTCCGCAAGTAATCACTATAGTACCTCACCTAAGTATACTAAACCAGTTACCCTGTTTCAGGTGATAGTGTGTCTGTATTTGCTAAATGCGGTAACAACATTGTGTGACCTTCTGTTAGGTAAGAATGCTAACTGTAATAACACTAAAATGGCATCTTCTTCCCTCACCAGTAATACTACCACACCTAAAGCTGATAATGTTATTAATATCATGCAGCGCAGCGATTATGTTCGAAATTTCACGGGACAAGACGATTATAGGGTCGCACATTTTGTTCGTGCATGTGAAGATAGCATGCGCATTAGTCACATAACGACTGACGAAGAAAAGAAAGCATATGTACGTTCCCATATAACGCAGGGTTCCTATGCAGGCAGTCGTTTAAATGCGTTTGGTTTACAAAGCCCCGACTATGAAAAGTTCAAGCGAACGCTAATTGGGCTTTTTGGGGGTAGGTCACAGCTGGGCCAACTGCAATGGATCTTCAGATGGTTGGATCGCTGTATTCCAGGTATACGAAACGAAACACCCGTTGACGCTGTTGACATCGCGGGCGAGGTTCGCCAGGACATGCAAGCGACCTTCCGGTCATCAGGCTGGTACAACTCACGGGGTGATATGCCACCGGAAAATGTGGAAACATTGATAGAACTAATAAGTTTTCTTCTTTCCGTCCGTGTTCCCTTATATAGCCGGGCACAGGAAGTACAGTATGAACCACCCTTGGATATGGTGGAATATGCAAACAAGCTCTGTCCCCAGGCTACGGGCCCCTTACTGGCGCAACCCTCAGTGACGTCACCACAACCCCAGCAGTCTCAGATGCCACAGATGCTTCACTCCCAGACTCCTTATGCGACACACTTAGCTCCGATCGCTCCTCCCCGCCTAACATATAAACAGAAAACATCGTTACGATGCGCACATTGTAATAAACGTGGCCACGTAATGGAAGATTGTTTTCAGCTCCGAGGTAATAGTGCTAATTTTAAGGCCACACCCGGTGCAAAGCCATTCTCAAGGTCAAACAGAGAGGGAGCTAAAGCAGCACCTCCTCCTACCCAGGCAGCGCGCAAATGGTGAGCTCTTCACAAATCGACATCTCATAGTTCACATGAGTGCGATATATTAATAAAGGCTAGGGGAGTGGACCTAAGTGAAACGGAGGTGTCGTATAGGCGCAAGCAGAAACGTCCCCAGGACAAGTCATCGGGGGAAGCCCAGCGCACACCACAGCACAGAGAGGGATAGATAGGGTAATTCCCACCCCTCCTCACAGCACTTCTATAGCGGCCTCATTAATAGCGGCGCTTAGAAAAGTGGAAGTGTTGTCAGTGCCGGTGAGAGTGGATAATACCAGATTGGCTCTTGATATAGACACAGGTGCTTGCGCTAATGTATTGGCCTTGACATCATATCACGAGTTACAACGTAAATTCCCTCACCGCAAATTCAAATGGAGGCCTAGTAACGCTGAGCTCGAAGGAGTTTCAGGTACTCAGCTGAGCATCAAAGGAATGGTGACGTTACCACTCAGATTCTCAAGACGTGGTACGCCCTTCTACGCGGACTTTTATATAGTTCAGCAGTTCAATTTGCCAGCTGACGGGTTACTTGGTCTACCAACTCTTCGAAAGAACATGATAGATGTTCATCCACGTAATAATAGTGTTACGTTTAAAGGTGTTTCCTACACAGCAATGAGTCATTCTGAACCTATGCTCACCGCTAGGACGAAAGTGTTGTCTACCAATCCTATTAAGAGGAAGGCGGATCATGCGTCAGAGATATCTCTCGACCTCAACCACACACCTTCCCAGCGTGATTACAGCAGCAAGAGTTGGAAGATAGTACCTGCAATGTTGAAGAGTACTCTCCATTACCAGAATGAGGAATTCACCAACGCAAAAATCCTGTGAGCTGAAGTGAACATTAGTTTCTGCAAATGATTCGTTCACTGCCCAGGGTGTGACAGGACGTGACTGCAGTTGTTGAGACTACTCATCAATCAACATCCTGTCAACAAAATTCTTTCGTATGGCGTGAACAACCCCCAGTTACCAGCACCCAGCACCCACCCTAGTGATGATGACACATCCGGTCTGAGAGATGGTCTCTGCATTCTGAGGTATGGTGTTGTGGATGACGTTGTGTGACCATTAGCGGCGGTTTGCTGTACTCAGGATTTTTGTGAACATTGACCCAATCACCGGACCTTGGAATCAGCTGTGTCTGCTGTGAGACACACACACACAAGTCTACGGGATTGCGGCAGCAATTTCACAATATCACGAATCTTAAATAAAGGATGTTATTTGTGTGATTTTCTAGATATCACAACAATGTCGAAGTGCAACCAAATAAATTCCTAATTCGAGGTATTGTTGCGAATTGCCAACAGACTCGACTGGCCAGGATAGATCAAATAGCGCCACATGTTAAGGTGATCGATCATCCACAGGGCAAGACACGCCTGCTAGAGCTGCTTGCCGACTACAGAAATAGTAGCCTTGCCAGGGGAAACGCTAGGTCAGACAGATTTAACATCCCATCATATAGCGTTAAAGGAAGGAACCAACCCTATTTACGTACCAGCTTATAGACTACCTCATAGCCAGCGCGCTGTAGTGCAAGATATGGTACAGGGTATGTTAGATGAGAATGTCATTAGACACTCAAAATCCCCCTTTAACATTCCATTATTCCTCGTCCCGAAAAAGGATGGTGGATGGCGCCCTGTCATAGATTTCACGCGCATAAATGATCAAACAATCCCTGAGAGGTACCCAATGCCTATCTTGAGCGACATATTGCAATCCTTAGGCAAGGATAATGCGGTATTTAGCAACTTAGATTTGCTTAGTGGGTATTGGCAAATGCCACTCGATGAAAAATCACGAGAAATCACGGCATTTAGCACGCCTCTAGGCCACTTTGAGTTTCTATGAATGCCATTTGGTCTCAGAAATGCCCCACTAACATTTCAAAGAATGATCAACACCCTGTTTGCCGGACTAATTGGTAACACAGTCTGCGCTTATTTGGATGATCTAATAGTAGTCAGTAAGGACGTTGATTCCCATCTGATTAAACTGCGCGAAGTTTTGGCCAAACTTTCCACAGCAGGCCTCAAAATAAAACTCTCAAAGTGCGAGTTTTTAAAATCCAGAATCCATTTCATGGTCATGTAGTTGACGGTGAGGGCATGCAGTTAATGATAAAGTCAAAGCTGTATCTAAGTTTGCGGCTTACCTCAAATGAATCATATTATAGCCTTCTCGGATTATCTGGGTTATAATCGTTCCTTTATCAAAGGACTATGCAACGATAGCATCGCCCCGAACGAGGTTGCTCAAAAGATGCAGTGTTTATATAGGATGCTGAACACGAGGAAGGATTTTATGGCATTGAAGACAAGCGCTAACCAATGCCCCGGTTCGCGTTAGACTACACTCAACCTTTCACTCTCTGTGTACTGACGCTCGGAATTGGAGTCGGGCAGTGCTCATACCAGAGAGGACACGCGTGGGAAGTTTAGAGTGATAGCATTTGCAAGTCATAAACTAATCATTGCTGAAACACGTTATTCGGTGACGCATTTAAAACGTTAGCCGTTTATTGTGGAGGCATAAAGTTCAAAGACATTATCTTTGGCTACAAGATAACTGTTTTTTACTGATCATGCGGCAGTCACCAGACTGTTCCATGGCAGAAACTTATGAGGCAGATTAGCGCAGCATGGTATCGACAATTCAAGAGTTTGACCCCGAATTTAGGTATTTATTTACCTGGGAGGCAGATATTTGTCGCCGACGCTCTGTCAGAAATATAGCACCAGTTATGCCTGTATCAGCATTCACTCTTTCGCGGCTGGAAGATGAAACGGCCCGCGACCCATATTGGTTGGCTGTTATTTTTTGCTCTCCAGATCGGGCGAGGATGTTAAACTCCCCAAGTTATTTCTTCCCTTAAGTCAGTTTGAATTACACGACTATAACATGTACCAATAGGACGAAAATCTCCTGGGGAGTAATGTGTCTCAAATAGTCGTACCTGACACGTTGCGCAAAGCAATGTGACATTGTTCCACGATGTCACAAGCAGAGTGCGGGTCGTGATAAATGTAGCGGATTTGAAAAAGTATTTCTGGAACACTATGAAGAAAGACTTAGAATTACACATAATAATTGTTGGCGTGTGCTCAACATAAAAGATCCGGCAGGATCATCTGCTGATTCTACAATATCCTACACCAGACCGTCCGTTTGACACAGTCATGTTGATGTGTTACAACTCCCCAATGAGTCATCAGGGATCAGGATACGTCTTAGATGTGTGTGGATCATTTTCCAAGGTTCGTGGTCTTGGTCCTAAAAAGCAAACAGCCGAAGCATTAGCCTGCTCATTAGTGATGAATCTCATATGTCCATATACTACGCCTGAAGTTCTACTCTCTGATAATGGAGACAGAGTTTAAGAATGAGCTAATAGAGCATATATGTTTACAATATGGAATTAAACAAACTTTTGTGACAGCTTATCATCCACAGGCTAATGGCCTTGTTGAAAGAACCAATCGTAAATCTAAAATACTGCGTCCAATTGTTAGTGGTTTCAATACCCATAGAGGGATTGGTTACCACCAGGTTACAGCGATCGATTAATGGGTCAGTTAATAGCTCTACGGGGCAGCAAGCACCCTACTATATTGTCTATATAGCTGCAGATAAACGTCGCCCGACATCCTTACAGAGAGCGCCGCCCGGTATATAATACGGATGATTTTGCGGCAAAAACAAATTCATGTCTTTACAGAAATTCACCCAACCAAGTGATCACAGCTAGCGGCGTCACGCGCGAAATGATCATCAAACAGCATAAACATGCTTAACCTATCGCACTGAACGTTGGGGACGCGCTGTTATGTTACAGGTACCTGAAAGGAACTCCAAACTTTCGGCGAAATTTTCTGGTCCATTCCGCATAATCTCAAAAAAGCAGGCAACAAATTCAAAATATGGAAGCCTAATGCTGAATCGCAGATATGGTACGCGGATCGTCTGAAGAGGGCCCAGATAAATGTCTTTTCAAGTTGATGATAATGTGATTGATACATCGCCCACAGACTGTTCAGAAGCAAAATGTCCCCAAATGACTATTGTATGAAACTACGTCTGCGAGTAGAGATAACTCGTACTTTCGCGTCAGATGGAAAACGTCGACGGCCAGCTACAATCAGCATTGGACATTCTTCATGGTCTCAGCTGCTTCGATGAATTCGACAATAGTTTCGCCGAACGTTGTCGTTCAAGCTGTATCTCCAACAGAATCGTGTTATTTCTCAAACCCTTTCACGCGATTACTGCTCTAGAATCAAGGTTAATGCAATCATAATGGAGTCTAACCCAGTTTCGAGATTGTTACTAGGTTACCAAGCAATCCGACGTTAAATGGCTCCTTTACTTCACAGAATATTTGCATGCAGCTGAAATTTCAGTTCATAAAAATTGTAACCTCTAAAATGAACTAATAGACAGCATTGTAGATGCGGGATAGGACGATGTGGACGCGAAGCTTGTGCCTGTCACCAGACCTTCTTGAAGCTTTAAAAATAGCCAAGTTGCAGTATCATTTTAACTCCGTTTTCCAATGACAATGAGGTTCAATATGTTACCCACTGTTGGAGTCAACCCTCACACAATGCAATTCTGATCCCATTCACAATGCGAGGGCAGCATGAGTTAATGCATTTAGAACCCTTCCCTGGTTTGTGAACGACACACTGTAGCACACCTAGATAGGCCTAAGGAATTTTCTTAGTAGATGAAGAATATTCATTGTTATCAATAGAGGATTCTGGTGCTGTCACGGTGTAAGTTGTCTTATCTACACCTACACGTATGTCCATGCATGTTTGCATTTATTCCTGCTGCAGAGGAATATGTGAATTAGCAGTCATACAACCAAATATGCGCTGGCGTTAAGCGCAATGGAGTTATAGGCCAGTTAGTCTAAAGACTGTGTTCCGCGCTCACCTTCACAATGTGCGGTATTTGTTCTTTCCAAATCTCACTACTGTAATTTTAAAATGCTGCGTGGTGGTAGCTTGGCCTAGTTGTGAAGAGGCATTACCGGCTCCTGATTACTGTGAAATCACTTGTAGTACGTACCGGACCTTGCCTACTCTCATCAGCATTTTCCGTTAAATCGAAAACTCAAGTCTGCTTTAATTCCGCTATATAATGAATTTCACTATAAGGATATTCAAATAGTATCAGAGATTAAAGTGTTGCTTTCTTGAGCAGAGACACATTTTGCTGATTTGAATAATAACTTGCCATTTTATCTGTCAGGAATTTGCACTTTCTGGAATCTTACGATTCCCTCTATTCATAATTAATTCTGTAATAATGTTCCTGTTCTGTTGTGCAGGCAGTATCATCCAAATTCAGCATTGTTCATAACATAACCACTAACACGTCACGACACAAAAGTCTAGGTCCTGTAGTAGAATACTTCTACAGTAATTTCCCCAGCTTAGTGTCTACATATCTGTTTATAACATGGTTAGGGTTGTCCTAGGATGTACTGTACTCTGTGAGTTATTGTTGGAGGCCTCCACCCAGACTCGGCTGGTAGTGACGAGATGTAATAGGCCCCTCTCATCAACCAGGCATTATTATATAAATGGGTCAATACATCTGATATATATTCAGATTCCACCACCCTGTAACTTTCCACTGTCTATGAGTAAGACATAAGTTGACAACGTGGTGAACCAACACCCAGAGGGCAGGAACCATAGCTCAGCATTTCTGTATGCACTCTACGATGCCCTAAGCTTCAGTAGCTCACCTCAACTCATATCGTGAGACGTGACCTAACGTTTATCATACATAAACATATCCCTTTCTCATTCACTCCTAGACGAGTGAGACTTCACGGTTGATATAAACAGGAATTATATATACAACCTTTTATAATAAAACAAAGGAACTACCGTTTGGGTTTCGTTACTTAAGCAAATATAAATAATATTAATGAACGGACTGGTTAATTGGACAAGCAGCCGATTCATCGTGCCTGTCGTCCACTGATTCGAAAACACACGAAAGGAATGTTAATAGATTAGTTCGACATGAACGCCCACTTGTGAAGCCATGTTGGGATTCATTGAACAACTTGTGCTTCTCCAGGTGATTTCGAATAAAGCTTGAAATTATTGCTTCCAGTAATCTGCCTACAATTGATGTTAAACTGATTGGATGGAAATTAGAGGATAGTCATCTATCTCCCTTCTTGAAAATCGATATTACATTCGCTATCCTCCATGAATCGCGTACTACACCGTTTTTTAGGAAATGTTAAAACAAATTTACTAAGGGCATACTAAGCTCATCCTTTAATACTCTGGCAAATATCTCATCGGGACCTGGTGACTTATTAGGCTTTAGCTTGTCTATTTGCTCACTAACATCGTTACTAGTCACTACTATCTCGCTTAATCTATTTTCCTCACTATCTCTGTATATAGTCCGTGCCTCGGGTATCATGTTTAAATTTTCGGTCGTGAAAACTGTTGAAAAATATCTACTCAGATTATTGCTCATTTCTCCGTCGTTACCAGTTAGCTCGCCGGTTTCTGGCTGTTTTGGTCCAATCTCTTCTCGTGTTTTTTATTTGATATATTTGAAAGAATCCCTTGGGGTTTGATTTCGCCTCCCTTGCTACCTTCAGTTCATTATTCCTCAGTGCTTTTCTTATCTCGGTCTTAACCCTACTGGCCAATACCTTATAATAATCTCGGAGGTAAACTTCACCATGATTTATTCTCCTACCTATAGCCTTCCTTTGTCCAATAATATTTTTTTAATGATTATTTATCCATTTAGGGTCATTGTTGTTTGATGTGAGTTTTCTGTATGGTATGTTTTGCCTTTGTACATTAAGTACCTCATTATTTAAATTGTTGTGGAACTCGTCAACCTCAGATCTCGTGATCAGGTCATCCTTCTTAAACATCATATTTTGTGAGATTATCGTTGTCATGTCTCCAGGTAAGGCGAGGTTGCCCTCTGTGGGTACATTGTATGGGGTTACGTGAGGTCATGTAGTTCACCCCCAAACGTGACACCCCTTTTCTCAGCTGCCTTTTCAACCTATCAAAATTTGCCGTTCTGAAATCTGGCACTTCAATGGAATTTTCCTTGCGACAGCCATTAAATACTAATTTGAATCGTACTTCTTAGTGGTCTCTGTTTGCAAGTTCGTTCCCTACCTCGACATTACCAATAAGGTTTTCTCTATTTGACAGAACTAAATCAAGTATATTATTTCCTGAACTGTTTCAAGAAAATCCTCTGATTTTGAGTTACCTGTAAGGTAGATCCAATCTATTTGGCTAAAGTTAAAGTCGCCTACTATACAGACTTTGCTATGTATGGAAGCCCTGTGCATTTCATCCCAAATAAGTCGGGCATTAACTCAATCAAGATTAGGAGGTTTATATATTACTCCTGTGATTATTTTTTCCCTACCATCGATTAATTCTATCCAAATTGTTTCTGTATTCAGTTCAGTTTTTATTTCCTTATTTATTTCACACATAAACACTCACGACGATCTATCATCGCATATAAAACCAATCACCTCAGACGACATACACAGAACAATAAACAGTTTCAAGAACAAGGTCCCAGGCACCAGTGAAATAAACAAACTCATACTCCAGCATCTACCAAGCAGCATGATAACCAACTCAGAATTTTTTTTAATGCATCACTTGCCTCTGGTTACTTCCCAGGGAAATTCGAAACAGCGAGCATCAGACTTATACTAAAAAAAAAAAAACGGAAGTCCCCCACACAAGTATCACACTACAGACAAATTTCTCTTCTAAAATCACCGGAAAAAGTCCTGGAAAAAATCATGAACCATCAACTGAGAACACGCTTCGAACTTGAAAGGAAATACAATCCCAGGCAGCACAGATTTACATGGCATAGAAGAACCCATACAGCCATAGCCCTAATTAGCAAAACACAGCCAACGCAATGCACTACAGAGATGAATGCAACGTAGTATTAAGGGACGTAGCAAAAGTATTTGACAAGGTCTTGGTGTAACAGCACCATTTGTATTATATAAATATTTACCCAAATGTATAATACCAAATTATTCAACAAGTTATTCAACTGTGTCTCAGCTGTTATGCATTGCTGAGATTGCAGTTCCTCTGGGGAGTGAGCGAAGGCAGGCTGAGGTCAGCGCATGTCAGCAACAAGATATCTGACACGTTTCCTTCCCGAGGCCTGCTTGGCTCTCTCTCCCCGGGTCAGTGTAAGGAGACTCATTTCACTTGTTACCCAGTGAACACCTCACTTAAGTGTTCTCCTATAAGTGCACTAAGACACTTCCCTTAGCAGAGAAGGTACAATATATTCCCAACTGAACTCATTATCTGTGAA